>NW_020954564.1:51051674-51175709 GCF_900497805.2 Vombatus ursinus | reverse complement strand
ACACACTACAAGATCTTCTCACACACCCAGGATCACACAGGATCACACACGCCCAGACACAATGAAGGTTCTTGGGTTCTTCATAGAAAAAGACACACTGCGGGCTCCTGGGTTCTTTACAGCAACAAGGACAAAGTCACACACTACAAGATCTTCTCACACACGCAGGATCACACAGGATCACACACGCCCAGACACAATGAGGGTTCTTCATAAACAGAGACAGACATACTCCAGGTTCTTCATTTGTTGTACATGCACACAATGGGTTCTTCATATACACACACAGGCATAGTGTGGATTCTCTGCACACACAAAGACACACTGGAGGTTCTTCGCTCTACCACAGACATACGAGCACTTCACTCAGACATGCTGAAAATTCTTCACCTCAGATATACTGTGAATTCACACACACACACACACACACACGTGTTCTTTACACACAGTCACACAATGGGCTGTCCACGCTGGGTATGCTCTTTACACCCTTACACAGATACACTAGAGTTTCTTTACTTAAGACACATACACAATGAATTCTTCACTCACATAAAACAGATACTTCAAGTTCTTCAGACAGACACCCCTGAAGGGTTCTATACATAGACAGACCCACAATGGCTGGCTTTAGGAGACAGGCTCTTCCCACATTCACACACACAAGGTGGGTTCTTCAGAACACAGGCACACAACAGATTCTTCACAACATACATTCACTGCAAGTTCTTCACACACAAATACACTTTGAGTTCTTCACAGACACAAAAACAGGCATAGACAGTCACTGGGGCTTTCCACCTCATACATTGTGAGGTTTCCCCATATACACACACACACACACACACACACACACACACATCCTCCGCAGGTTCTTCACAAACAGATGCACACAGCTTTAGAACACAAAGACATATTACAGGTTCTTCACACACAGAGGTACACAATGCACTGTGTATTCTTCATAACAAACACACATACTGACACAGACACACACCCAGACATACTATGGATTCTTCACACACACACACACACACACACACGCACACACTGTAGGGGTTCTTCACAAACTGGGAGTTCTTCTACACACACAGTTCTTCACTTGTGGATAAGACACTTTGTGGGTGTTTCATACATACACATACATTACAAGTCTCACATACAAAGACATTCAGCCACTGCAAGTTCTTTACACACACACACACACACACACACACACACTAAGGGCAGGCTCTTCACAAAGACAGAGGAGACACACTGCAGGTGCTTCACACACCCCGTAGATTCTTCACACAGACACAGTTTTCTTCACTTACACACTACCACAGGCTGTCTCTCAACTACACAGATGGGCACACACACACAACTGTGAATTCCTCACTCACATAAAATAGATACTCTGATCTCTTCAAAGAGACACATCCAAAGGGTTCTTCACATATAGAAAGACACACAAAGCCTGCTTTAGAAGACAAATTCTTTACACATTCACACATACAAGGTGGATTCTTCAGAAATAGACACACTGTAGATTTTTCACAACACATTCACTGCAAGTTCTTCATGCAGACACCCAAACAGGCACAGCTATGATCACACTGTGGGGCTTTTGACACAGATGCATTGTGAAGTTTCTCCATATATACAGACACACACATGAGATTCTTTGCACACACACTTCTCTCTCTCTTTCTGCAGTTTCTTCACAAACAGATGCACACAGCTTCAGAACACAAAGACCTATTACGGGTTCTTCACACACCAGGGCACAAAATGTACTGTGTTTTTCATACAAACATACATACTGACACAGACACACAGACATTCTATGGATTCTTCACAAACTGGGAGTTCTTCAAATATACACACACACATAGTTCATCACTCACAGATAAGGCACTTTGTTGGGTGTTTTGTACAGACGCACATTGGTGCGTCTCACAGACACAGCCACTGCAAGTTCTATACATACACACACACACACACACACACACACACACACACACGGCACATGATGGGCAGACTCTTTCCACGGAGAAGACACACCGCTGGTGCTTCACACAACCCGCGGGTTCTTTGCACAGAACTCAGGCTTAGGCACAACCACAAGGTGTCTCTCGACAGCACGCACTCACAAGCACTGAAGCGCACACACACGTGCACACACACATACACACACACATACATACATACACAAATACGCACGCACGCACAGAAGGGAACCCCCCCCCCGCAGTCCCCCAGTGGCTTCGCAGAGGATAAGCCCGCCCCTTGCCCCGCCCCTGACAGGGGTGGTACTAGCCTGCTTACAAGCCCGGCCCCCGGCCCCTCCCAGATCCGCCCAGCTCGGGTTCGGCAGCTGGGAACGGGCCTGGTCACTAAATACCTGGAACTGAGTCCCGAGCCTGGCCTGACCTCCGCTAAGCAGCTGGTTCAGGGCCAAACAATCAATGATGGCGTTGATACTGCGCACGCATCTTCAGGCCCGGCTGTGAAGTGCGCCTGCGCCCAGGCCTCAGAACTACAACTCCCAGAATGACTCGGAGCCAAGAGCTCTCGTGACTGGTCACCCAAAAGTGCAGCGCGTTCGCAAGCAGCGTCAAGTTTGATTCCTCCCCAGCACGGGGAAGACTAACCCTATGTCTCTGCCTGCAGCATGGCTGTGACAAGAGCTAAGCTGTCAGTAGAAAAAGGACGGAGACTCTAGCTATCCTACACTGTCGCTCAACCACTCCCCCCCAGCCCCTTCCCCTGAGGCTAACGACCGCTCAATTTGACTTCCGTCCATTCAGGCGCGGGTCAAATACCTCCTGTTCCTGGAAACCCCAGAATTGCCCTTGTGACGCTCACCGAATCACCAGTACAAAGCTTACTCCGGTGTACGCCGGTCCTCCCTACGGAAAACAAACTCCTTGAGGGCAGAACTGGTTTCTTTGTATGCTTTGCACGCTGCATAAGCGCTTAATAAATATTTGCGGAATTGAATTGAATGATTCATTTGGACTTTCAAAATACTCGACGAGGTTTCCGTGTCAGAGTTTAGTTTTTTAAAAGACTGGGGGTCACTAATTCGGAAGGGGGGCATAGAATACGCTAGGGTGGAGAGGAAACTGATTTAAAGACTGGGGGGGAAAAGTCAAAATACTGAGACCACTTTGAATGGAAAAGTGTTCATGCTGCGGTACCCAGGGCTAGGATTTGACATTTAACATTGTTATAAATGACCGGAAAGTGGGAAGTGGAGAACATCATAAAATATTCAAGCCTGCAGCAGTCACTGAGCTCTTCTAGGCACCGAGATGCCAACTCCACGGGGATAAGCTGCAGGAGAATCTTTGGACATTGTGAGCAGATAAAGAGGTGGCAGATGAGTTTCATTGTGGGTAAATACAAGATAATTCAACCAGAGGAAAATAATTACAACCTACCGATAGGACGATGCGTACCTTGCTCTGACATGAACCAGGGAAAGAACCAAACTATTTGTAAATTGCTCTCTGAAGTCCTGCACCCAATGGTTACCACAAATCCGTGGGCATTTTGGGGCCAAAAAAAAATGGAAGCAAAATAGAAAACATTTCTCTACCTTTGCAAAAATCCATGGTTCATACGCACCCAGACAACCAAGTGCAGTTCTGATCAACATATCACTCACATGTCAGAGCTGGAGCAGTCTCAGAAAATGGGAACTTAACAGTGATCAAGAGGATGAGGATGCAGTTGTATAAATTGATAATCAAATGATTAGAACCCTTCACTTGGAACTACACAGGGCAGAGAAGGGGTCATACTAACATCTACAAAATCATGAAGGGTATATATACGTTGAATATGAACTTGTTCACCAAGGCTTAGTGAACTAGTTAGCTGATACAGACTCTACCAGGCCTGAAGTCAGGAAGACCTACTTTGAAATCTGGCTTTGGATGCTTACTAGCTGTGTGACTTTGGGAAAGTTACTTAACTTCTGTTTGCCTCAGCTCCTTCATCTGTAAAAGGGGGATAATAAAAGTGCCTGGCACATAGTAAGCATTAAATAAATGTAAGCTATTATTATCAGTTATTATAACTTTGAAGATGGAGAGAAGTAATTTTTGGACAAAAAGCACTAATTTATGTAGCACCTATTGCCCTTAGAGAATGAAAATATCTGTATGCTCAAGAACAGATAAATATATGGCTGACAGATCCATAGTAGGTGATTTTTAAAAACTAGAAAATTAGAGCCCTAACCTTTTGAATTTGACAGTAAGGATATATCCTGTGCTGCCCCTACATCAGATCTTACCCCATATTCCCATTCTCACATTCTTATTTTTAAAGCCACCTCTCAACAGATCCCTTGACGTTGTGAGGGGAAAAAAAAATCTACCTTTAATAACTTCAATCTTTAGATTTACTAAAACCTGATATAATTCTGGTAGAAGAAACACAGTGTATGAATATCCCTCTGTCTACATATAGGTGGTTATTCCCCTGATATGAATACAATTATTTCATGTTTTAAAATGACCTTCACTTATTGTTCTACTGTTTAAGTGGAGTTTGGATTATAACTGAAAAGAGGCCAAAATATTTAACAGTGTTCTTAGAGAAACTATCAGCACCATAGCCAGGGAGGGCAGCACAGCAGATAGCAACTAGTCGGGTCATCACTAAGGCATAGAAGAACAACTAAACTACCACAGCAGGGCTGCACTGCATCACCATGCAGACCATGCCCCAGTTGACATTACAGAGGACATTTAAGGCAGAGGAAAGACTGGTTTTGGTTGCAATTATCAAAACGAGTAGATTTGGTGCCTTTAAGCATTTTGGACTATTTGCAGAAAAAGATTCAAAGCAGACAAACCTTGATGATAATATTTAGAGAGCCCTTTAAGGTTTGCAAAGTGCTTTATGTATGTCATCTCATTTGACCCTCACAACATGTTTGTAAGGTAGGTACTATTACTATTCCCACTTTACAGATAGGAAAACTGAGGCTGAAAAAGGTTAAGTGACTTGCTCAGGGTAATACAGCTAGTAAGCATCTGAGGAAGGATTATGACCTCAGGTCTTCCTGCTCTCAAAGGTCAGAACTATATCTACTATGCCACATGTTACATTCCCCATGTAGATGTTTTCTTCTGTCTATTCCTTAGTACACTAACAAAAAAAAAGGCATTAGGGGGTGTTTGTGTATATGCATATCCCTTCCGCTATATACCTTGTATCTGTTAATTAGTAGCAGAGCCAGGACTAGAACCCAAAGTTCCTAAGCCATAGATAATACACTGCTCTTTAAAAAAAAAAAAAAAAAAAGGGAGAGAATAAGAGAGACAGAGCCAGAGATCCCTACCTTCATCAGCCCCACAAGGCTATTCATCTGATTAACAAAAAAAGATACGTTTTAAAATACTAACAAAATCAATTTTAAAAAGCTAATTTCATCACAAAGAAGAAAGCCAAATTTCACACACACACACACACACACACACACACACACACACACACACACACACACTGAATCCACAGTGGGTAGAGAGGAAATAAAGAGAATAAGAAAAAAAACTATTATACAAAATTTGTGACAGCAAGATGAGAATTTAAAGGAAATTGATGAGTATCTACAAAAATATAAAATACCCAAGTTAATCATAAAGAAAACAGAGATCTTCACCTAATCTCAGGAAGAGAAATCAAACTACCAAAGGAAAAAAAAATAGTTCAGATGGACTTGTAAGTGAATTCTATCAAATGTTTTAAAAACTATTAATACTTACACTAAATTAATTGTTTTCAGTAGAAAAAATGGATTCTACCAAACTCCTTTTATGAGACAAATAAGACGCGATATCCAAACTAAAAAGGGATAAAACAGAGAAAGAATTGTAGAGTAAGCTCACTAATTAACGTAAAATTTAAATTTTTCACAAGAAGAATACAGTAAGATTAAAAAAACCTCATAATCAAAATTAATTTATACCAGGCATGTAAAGATGGTTCAATATTAAGAAAACAATTAATATACTCAAATGGATCGGTGGCCTCATTGATACAGGAGTTCCCTTAAATGATAAGTACAATCCATACATGACTGCCCATTCTATGCAACTCTTGTCCATATTCTCCCAAAAGTTTGCCATTGGTCATTGGACAAGGATTTCACATTTAGAATACCAGTAGCCAAACTGGAAATTTGTTGATAGTCTGAAAGAACACCATCTGTCCCTTTCCCACTACTTTGCTACTATCACTGCAAGAAAAAAAGGGAACTGCACAAAACAGAAGGTCATTTGAAATTTTTGTTTCATGGATTGCCAAGGCCAAAAATAATTTCATCACAAGGTGTCCAACCTACGAGTAATGGGCCTCTCATAAATAGTTAGGTTGATCCATGAAAAATAGACTCAGTCTATTACTGGGGCTATACTCAGAACCTTTCCAGCATGGTAGAACTTGCCAGACATTGCCCTCCACTGGCATAGCTTTCAGGAATCCAGGGTTGACTGCACTCCACATTTCATGTCATAGTAAGACGTCAGAGTAGGACTTTGTGGATGTAGCATAGATAATTATATAAAATTATATAAATAACAAAACAACTAATTACATGATTATATCAAGAGATAAAGATAAAATCTATGACAACATAGAATACTTATTTATCAATTACGTTAAAAACCACAGACAGCATGGACATGGAAGGGCCCTTCGAAGTATTACATATGTATGTATATGCTGCATACACACATATGTATGTCTATACTCATATATAATTATATAAAACTGTATAAATAATAAAATAATTTAAAAGGTTAATAGATTCTATGGTAAAGCAAGCATGCCCCTTTCTCCATTGTTACTTACAGATCCATTTGAGTACCTGTGCTAATTTTTTTTTCCTAATTTTGAACCATTTTTATAGGCCTGGTATAAAATCAATACAGTTATCCCTTTCACATCATGTGGGTGAGTGGCCGGTGCCCCCACAATCTGGAAAATCTGTGTAAAATTTTTTTGGCCTTTCTTTCATACCAGAGAAGAAGTCTGAGTTTTTTCTTTTTCTTTTAGGGGGTGTTTACAATACCTTATTGTAAAATTTGGGTATATTTATGGTATTAAAAGAGAAAATATGTTGATATTCTATAATGTTTATATTACATTATACATATATTTTACACATTTCTGAGTTTCTAAACTTTTCTGTGTCATCTGCTGGCCTTCATGTGGCTTCTGCAAAACTCCCCAAAAATTCCCATTTAATTTCTTATGCCGACCCATGATATATCAAAATCGCGATGAGGAAAGTCGTAATGTGGAAGGGATAGCTATAATTATAACTTTAAAAATTGATTACTGTAGTCTTTTTGCTAAAATTGATTTCTACATTTTGCATTAATTAGTAAGAATGCTCTGATATCCATTATTACTGACACAGAGGTAGCAAGGTGGCATGGAAAAGGCAATGGACTTAGAATGAGAGAACTGGAGTTTAAATTCTGGCTCTGCATCTATGTACTCATGTGCAAGTCAGTTAACCTCTCTGGACCTCAGTTTCCCCACTTATAAAATTAAGGAATTTGACCAGATGACCTCTAACTTCTCTTCTATCTTTATAGCTATGATTCCAGATAGCAACAAGACAGGAGAGAGAAATTAAAGGAAAAAATATTAAAGCGGATGCTTACTACTTATTACACATAGTGTCCAGGACCAGAAGGATAGCAGTAATCTCATACTCTGTCTTGGTCAGACAATACCTGGAGTATTGTGTTCATATAAAAGTAAGTACAAAAGTGGGATAGAAAAATGAAATGACAATTAAATTGATAAATTGATAAATAAACCAGGAACTGTTTTTTCAAAAGAACAAAATTAGCAAACTGAATTTTTAAAGGAAAAATGTGAAGCAAAATTATAAGCAAAAAAGGAGTTATAATAAAAGATATTAATAATATTATTAAGGTACACTTCACATACTTAAATCCTAATAAAGCATAAAATTTAAAGGAATAATTAATTATAAAAATATAAATGACCAAAACTTACAAGTGAAAAATTAATCATTTAAATAGACCAATCTCAGAGGAAACAATAAGTTATCACAAAATTATCCCACAGAAATATACTTGGCCCAGACAGATTCACAATTGAATTTATAGACTCATAGGATCAAAGATTTGGAGCTTGAAAGGACCTCAGAGGTATTATAGTCCAACTTCCTCATTTTACAGATGAGAGAACTAAGGCCCAGAAAATGTCAGTGATAGATTTGAATCTGGATCCTCTGACTCCAGAGCTAGTATGCCTTCCACTACACTCACTGCCACTTTGAAATTCTTCCAAACCTCCCAAGAACAAAGGATCCCTCTAATTTAAAAAGCTATTCACAAGTGGAGAGAGAAAAATGACATCAAATGACACAGATATGGCATTTTATGATTTGTAAAGCACTTGATAACATATATCATGTCATGTGATCCTAGAAACAACTTTATGATGTGAGTGCTACTGATAGAATGATGCCCATTTTACCCTTGAGGAAACAGGCTGAAAGAAGGTATATTCTTTGCCCAGGATCACACACCTAGTAGATGTCCGAGGTGGGATTCAAACTCAGGTCTTTCTTACTGTGTTTGTATTAAAACAGAGATTTGTTCAGTCATTTCACTTGCATCTGACTTTTTGTGACCCCATTTGGGGTTTTCTTGGCAAAGATACTGAAATGGTTTGCCATTGCCTTCTCCAGCTCATTTTACAGATGAGGAAACTGAGGCAAACAGGGTTAAGTGACTTACCCAAGGTCACATAGCTAGTAAGTATCTAAGACCAGATCTGAACTCATGAAGATGAGTCTTCCTGATTCCAAGCCCATAACATTTAAAAACAAAAATTATGGGGCAGTTAGGTGGTGCAGAGGATAGAGCACCTGTGAGGGATTGTCTAATGTTGGCTACTGCCACGTTAAGGTTGTGGCAAGATGGGGTAGGAACAAGATATTAGGAAGTAACCGGAGCTCACGCTCCCGAGGCAGGGGCTGTGCTAGGCGGAGTTGTGGTGAACTGGGATGGGAACTGGATACGGAGAAGTAACCAGAGCTCACGCTCCCGAGGCAGTGGGCAGTGCTATGTGGAGCTGTGACAAGCTGGGGAAGGAACAGGATACAAGGAAGTAGCTGGAGCACGTGCTCCTGAGGCAGGGGGCTGTGCCACGTGGGAGTGGGACGGCAGAGAACAAGTTCCCTTTGTCTAGTCCTCTCCCTAGGTGCAAGGTCAACCCCAGACGTCTCCTTCCTGACTTCTTGGGTCACGTACTTTCCCTTTGTGTAGCACTGACCCCAGACGCCTCCTCCCAGTATCTGGGCCTGACTTCTTATGTCACATACTCTCCCTTTGTCTATGCACTAACCCCAAACGTCTCCTTCCTGTATCCGGTCCTAGCCTCCTGCGTCATGTCCTCTCCGTGGTGCAGCACTACCCCAGACATCCCCTTCCGGTATCTGACCCTACAATCAATGACTAGTAGGCGGGCTGAGGAGGAGGGGCTAAGTAGGTACTTAAGGGACAGTAGTGGTCGGAGCTCGCTCTCTCTTGCTCCTGCTCTCTTGCTCTGGCTTTCCTGCTTGGCCTTGCTGTGATGGCCTCTGAATAAAGCTCGAGTGTCTGCACCTCCTGATCGGCTCGTCTCTGTGTTTATCCCAGTGGGCACCGAAGACTGGTAAGTATGACCCTGGCAGCCTGCTCCTTATAGGAGGAGAGTGCACGGCATGACCGGCACAAGCACCAGCCCTGGAGTCAGGAGGACTTGAATTCAAATCCAGCCTCAGACACATAACATTCACTAGCTGTGTGACCCTGGGCAAATCACTTAACCCCATTGCCTAGCCAAAAAAAAAAAAGGGCGAAAATTATATACCAGTGTCCTTGATGAATATAGATGAAATACTAAATACAATTTGACTTAACAGAATGCGCTAATACATTAAGCAAATTATTCATCAGAATGCACCAACATATTAAGCAAATTATTCATCATAGCTAGCATAAGCCTGATTCAAATTCACAAAAATTATCAACATAAAAATATATAATCATAAAAAACACAAAAATTATTATCAATAGATACAGAAAAAGCCTTCGATAAACTCCACAGCATTTATTCTTGACTTGAAACATATATGTGAATTTTTTTCTTCAACACAATTTAAAAGGATTTATTTTAATCAAGTCACAAAATAGTATGCAATAGAGAAATATTAGAAACATCACCATCAAAAACAGATAGAAAACATGGATACTTATGCTTACCAACTTATTTGGCATAACACTGGAGATTCTAAAATTGTCCAATTAATTTGTATTTCTAACAAGAATACTAAAAGGCTTTTTTTTGCAGAAGTAAACAATATGACATTAAAATTCTGTGGGGAAAAATGGATAACAATATCAAGGAAAATGTGGGGGGAAAGCTGGTGAATGTGGTATTGCATCCTTAATCTTTAAAAGTTACCTCATGATTTTCATGGCAGCATTATATGTAATTGATAATTGAAAAACAAACTGGAAGCAAATTCCAAGTTGAAATAAAATTCCAACAATAAGAGAATGGTAAATTGTGGTACATTAATATAACGGAATACCATAATACAATGAAGTTCAACAAATATAAGGAATATAAAGAAATCAAGAAGCACCTTTATCAAGTCATGCAAAAGGGGAAATGCATAATAGAGGATCCATTAATGAGGAAAAAATCCATACATGAGGAAAAGCAAATTAAAACATAAGTGGACAAAGACTCTTGATGGAGACAGAGGGAGAATAAAAAATTATCTTATTTTATGCATTGAAAAATAAGTTAAATGTAGTTACTAAGCAAGATTAATTAGTTGTATTAATGTTCAGTATTTTTTTTAACAAAGCATTTTAAATATTTATCAATTAGATTGTGAGCTTCTTGAGGGAAGGGACTGTCTTTTGCCTCTTTTTGTATCCCTAGTATTTAATACATAGTAGGCACCAAAAAAAATACTTATTGAATGGCTGACTTGCACTACCTACCTCACAGAAGAGATACATGAAATAACACTATACGTATAAGCCAAAGGTGTCAAATACATGATCCAAGGGCCACGCTGCAGCCCACATAATTTTTCCCTTTACATCAGTAGGCCCAGAAACCCACTACTGGCTATTCTCATTAGCTGGGTTCAAGTTGCTACCATCTAGTCTGTCTGGTTCTTGAGTTTCTGGTCCCAGGTCATCATGGGAAAGGGCTGGGATGCTTCTTCCAAATTCAACACACACACTCTTTTTCCTTTCACCTCTGCTTTCCCAAACAGCCCATCATCCTCATAGGGCTTTTAAAAAGAGAGAGATTTACATCAAACATTACTGGAGAGTGTGTAAGAGGCCACAATAAAAAGGAAAAGGGGAGAGAAGGCTTATAAATTGCAAGCTCCTTGTGATTTAATCCTAGTTCTCTTTCCCAGTACAGGAATTTAGTCTACTATTCTTAAGTCTCCTCTTTTCCCTTGCATAATCTCCTTCCAACAGGTTCTATGCTTGCAAGTTAGCTTATTTCTAGCTCCTTTGCTATGGAACTGGTTGACCAAGCTCAGTGTTAGCTTTCTTGAAGCTGCTCATCTCAACCTTTCTGTTATAGGGATAGAAATCTAAGATATGAAAAATGCAACTTTTTCCTGGAAACTATCATTTCCCAAATCACAGGATATTTCATGATAGACTATTAACTATGCACATGGAAATCTCTTCCTCTTGGTTCCTCTGGTTCCCAAACAAGAAAGAATCTTTATCTAAGTCATTAAGTCATTTTAGTCCTTCAGATTTCAGGCCTTGTTCTTTCCCCATAATCTGGAGGATCCCTGTGATTAATATACTATGATCCCTTGAAAATCTACTCATTTACTCCTCTCCTCATTTCAATTCTTGACAGAACCAGATTCTATTACCTGAATTTTCCTAGCTGAATTAATCACCATCGCTTGGTCCATGAAGTATCTTTGGGCTTGTCTTCCCGTGCTGGTTAAAGCATGATCTCAGTTCCCCGATTACACTTCTGTCTCTTCAGCTTTGCCCTGGCTCATACTCATTAGGAGAACTGAGTAGATAGATATAACTTTGAGTCAAAGTCCAATAAAAACCTTTCCATAATCAAGCAAGATTTTTCAAAAACATTTTTAATAGTAATAACATGTACAAATATAAATACAAATACAAATACCCAAGACATAGAGAGATAATATCAACACATACTTTCCCCCTTACTCCCACCTCAGTAATTGAATAGTCTTATCACCCACCACCTTTCAAAACAGCTGATAAAAGGAATTGTGGAAAAATTGTTCTAGTCATAATCCAGTGTTTTGGGACAACATGCAGGGTTATGGATGGAATGTCTTGACTTTTATGGATTTATTTCATGATGGTAGCCTTCGAGTTTGGTTACCATTAAAACCAAAGCTTTGATGTTTTTAGATATGAATCTGCAACATGGTAATGAATCAAAAAAATGAAAAATATCAGTGTCAGCAAGGATTGATCCATGCATTTTCAAGGCAGCTCTGTCCAGACTAACATTAAAGTAAAAGATAAAGTTGTTTTTGGTGCCGATGAGATAGAAATTCAATAAAATAGAAAGACATTCTGTTTTCAAAAACAGCAGAATGACCAACAAAAGGATCACTTAATTGCTGCGCTAGCTACTCCTGGGAAATTTGCAGTGTGATAAGAGCAACAAACTGCATGACCAAATCAGCTTCTCCAAAAGCCATTAAATAAAGCCTTGTCTTCTTGATTTGCTACAGTACAAAATAAGGAAGGAATTATAAATAAGACAGATAGGAAATTGATGTATAATTGACATCGTATCATACTGAGTGACATTTCAATGTTACTGTGTTGTCTGCTGAATTATGTACACTTTAAAATGCTTGATATATACTGATATTCCATTTAAGCTAATTATAGCATCTGTTGTCATTTCTACAAAAAGTTAGGTATCAGGAATTTGGTCATGAATGTGTTCCCTATTACAAATTGTCTTTATGTAAAAATTAAATAAGATTGAAGAGTATTTCAATTTCAAGCACTTTCCCCACCAATATGAAGATTGGCTGTAATTTCTTTGTCTAATTCCTTTGCTCTTAAATGTTATTTTTCCTAAATCACGTTGTTTTATTACAAAAGATTTGGTTGGTTTTTTGTTTGTTTATTTTTAATTTTTTTTTGTTTGGCGAGGCAATCGGGGTTAAGTGACTTGCCGAGGGTCACACAGCTAGTAAGTGTTAAGTGTTTGGTCTGAGACTGGATTTGAACTCAGGTCCTCCTGTGCCACTTAGCTGCCCCTGTTTGTTTGTTTTTAAAGTCTGGGTACTTCTTCACCCAACACACAATTCTCAGAAGATTATTTCATCAATTGCTGTGGCTGAAAGTGATTTATTTTATTTTTATTATAAACTTGACAAATAACAACAAAAATAACAAAAACAAATAAACATACTTGCTGTCCTAAAAAGTTTAAGAAGGCAGAACCAAACAAACCACAGACCAGGAAAATGTTTTTGTTCTATGCTCTTTCTAGGACTCTTTCTAGAGTTCTGCTATCTTTAGCTCTGTTTTGTTTCTCTTTGTTATTTAGTAGTTTTAGTCACTGTGTATACATTTCTACTTCTGATTTCATTCTAAATCACCTAATATTTGTTCACATTTCTTTGTATGCTTCATAGTTAATATTTAAAACACCATAATACTGCTTTATATTAATAACAATTTATCGAGTCATTCTTTAATTGTTGAACATTTTCAAATTTTTCCCATTACATAGAGAACAGCTATGAATACTTTTATATCAGTAGGTTCATTTTCATTTCTATGTCTTTATACTAGAGAGTTAGTGATGAAATCACTAGGGAGGAACAAGTTTTGTGACTCTTACTGCATGTTCCCAAAATATTCTCTCAAATCATCACAAGTCCGTGTTCCCAACAATACATTTGTTTTTATTTTGCTTTTCTTTTGTAAACTTCAAAAATATACACCCAATTAATTTCATTTTTCTTCCTAATATAGACTTTTAGGACCATGGATTTTTCTGAGTACCATTTTTGACTACATACCACATATTGTAATACACAATTATCTATAATGTAATTATCTTTGGCATAATCTGTATGGTTTCCATAATTTTTCTTTTACTCAGTCTTCACAGATTATTTTTAATTTCCATAAGGACCTGTACCCTTCATTCATAGAATCTTTATTAATTTTATTGCCTGGCTTATGCCTGGCATGTAAAACAGTACATTGTTTCTGCTTTTCTATATTTGCTTAGCCCATGATCCCCTTTTATAGAAGTTTAGTAAATGCTGAAAAAAAGGAATTTTTGGAATTTGGAAAGGAATTTGTTCAACCTACAGAATTCTCTCTATATATTTATCTATCATATCAACTTTAGCTCTGTGATTTCTTATCTTTTTGATAGATTTATCATATACTGATAAAGAAGTTTTGAAATCTCTATGTACAATCATGTAAATATATTTCTTCCTGCAAGACTGTTGGGTTTTTCTTTGTGAAGTGTGCAGCAGAATTATTAGGGGAATATATGTATATGTACTTACATATATTTAAGATTGTTACATCCCACTTCATCATTTATAAGAATTTCCAGGACAGTATATTAGATTAACTTTTTAAAAATTACTTTCCAGTTTGAATTTAATTTTGATCAATATCATTATTGTCACTTGTACTTTTCATGATTTGCCAGCAGCGTGGTAAATTTTAGACTAGCCTTCCATTTTAAATCTATATATGTGAATTAAATGTTTCCCATAAGCATGTTGTTGTTGTTTAATAACATTGTGTGACTATTTTGTACTTTATTTGGGGAGTTTGGCCAATTTGTGTTCAGTTATAGTTCTTAGGTTTGTTTTGGCAAAGAGATGTGGAGTGAAGTAGTGTAGGGTGTTAGTCTTGGGAGTCAGGAAGCCCTTGGTTTAAATCCTGACTCAGACACTTATTAGCTCTAGCTATGTGACCATAAACAAGCTACTTAATTCAGCTACTTACTTCATGATAAGCACTTAAATATTTATTGAATTAAGTTTCTTGCAGTTTGCTGAATTATTAAATTTAGTCATAGTAAGTACTTAACTTCTCTGAGACTTAGGTAACTCTCTAAGACAATTTTGTAAGTTATAAAAAGGTTATAAAATGGATGAAGAATTTACAGATCCTTGATACATTGAACTCTTTTTCTGACCCATTCAGAAGAAAACATAAAACTTCCTAATCTCATTTCTATTAATCCAAACTGAACAGAAGAACTCTAAAAGTTTTGTTGTTGTTGGACTTAGATTAGTAACTATGACAGTTACTTTAACTTGGATTTCCCTTTTATCAAAGACAGGAGCCTTGATTTGGGATTATCCTTTACTTTAATAGTCAGGCTTTTTCTCTGTTTTTCTGACATTCTTCTGAAACCTTCAGTGACTCAATCAATATAATGTTCTAAGGGGTCTCACATTTTGTCATCACCTTTTGTATCTTGTTTGTTTTAAAGCATGTATCTTAAGGGTGACCTGTTGGCTTTTTGAAGAACTGCTCAAAGACAGAGCTATTTTTTGAAGTATATTTGCTTCTCAAATATCCATATACTTTCTTCATATAAAACATGTTTCATGTTTTCATTGGATTCATGGCTTATGTATCTTAATTTTGTAAATGATGGGCTCCACTTCCCTCATTATTAGCTTTTTCTTCCTGAAAAGTCTACTCTGATGCTAATTATTATTTCTGGGTCAATGATTTCTTCACTTCTTATGACATTGGATAGTATTTTTCCCTATCATTATAATGTTGTAGTTTAAATATGATGTGTCTAGACTTGTTAAAGATTTTATCTTTTTTTAAGTGTCCTTTTTATTCTATTTGTATTTAGCTAGTTATTTTCACCAATTCTGAAAATATTCTTTGACAATTTCAATCAATCAACAAGCATTTATTCAGTATCCACTATGTGCCAGGCACTGTGGTAGGTGATAGGGATACAAAAATAAAAGAAACAGTCCCTGCCTTTAGAGAGTTTACATTCTATCGGGGGAGACATATACATAAAAATAAATACAAAATACATACAAAACCAATACAAGGTAATTTCAAGGGCAAGCACTAGCAGCTGAGGAGAACATAAAGGCCTCACATAGATGGTGCTGTTTAAGCTGAGCTTTAAGCTTTAGGGATGTGAAATGGAAGTGAGAAGGGAGTGCATTCTAAGCATGAGAGGCTATCTATGAAAAGGCACAGAGACAGGAGATTAAAAAAATATATACATATGAGGAACAGTATGAATGCCGGTTTAACTAGCCCACAGAGCACATAAAGGGTAGTAGTATATAATAAAGATGGAAAGGTAGGCTGGAAATGAGTTGTGAAGGACTTTAAATCTCAAACGGAGTACTTTATATTTGCTCCTGCAAATAATAGGGAACCATAGGAGTTTATTGAATAGGGGACTATTATAGTTAGACCTGTGCTTTAGAAAAATCACTTTGGTAGCTGAGTAAAGGATGTATTAGAGAAGAAAGACTAGAGGCAGGAAGCCCAATTAGACTACTGCAATAATTCACATAAGAAGTGTACTCTTTAAAATAGTGGCCCTGTGAGTGAAGAGAAGATGGATGTGAGAGAAGCTGTGGACGTACAAACAAATAAGGCTTGGCAACTGCTCCAATGCGGAGGGTGAGGAAAAATAAGGAGAATGATTCTAAGGTTGTGAACCTGGTTCCCTAGAAGGATGATGGTGTCTTTGGCACAAATGGGAAAGTTAGGAAGAGCTGTGGATTTGGGGTGGGATGGGAATGGGGGATAACGAATTCTGTTCTGGAAATGTTGAGTTTGATATGCCTACATTATTCAATTAATAGGAAATTTCCTGAAATGTAGTATCCAGAGTCTTTTGTTTTTCTAAGTTCTCTGAGGTGTCAGTAATATTCAGATTCTACATTGTGACATAAGTCAGGTCTGTTGCTTGGATGTGTTTTCCAATAGTTTGGATAATTCCATGAGCCTGGATTTCCAATTTCTGTATTTGATGTAATTCCATTTTCCACTGAAATAAGTCTACTGTTAGCTGCTATAGATTTCTGAGATTTTTTACTATTTTTTCCATCTACTCTTATTTTTTATATCTCTCAATTCTTATTTAATTTCTTACTTCCTTCAAATTCTTTTATTTGATTAGGTGGTTTTCTTAGCATTGCCAATGTTTACTCACCTCAAGACATCTCATGGAATAACTTTGAATGGTTTCTTTTCCTATTTCCATTGCTTCTGGCATTTTAGTCAATTCACATGTGCAACAGTATTTTTAAAATACATTAACACTCTTTTTTCTATTTTGCTCATTTTAAATTTGGTTGCTTTAAATTTTTTTTGGTATGAATTTTTAGCCAGTTTTCATGATGGTTCCCTTCAGTCTTCTCTGCACAACATCTTGGATCAATATCTCATGATTTCTATTTTTAATATAAAATCATTTTTGTCCTTTTAAAGAAAACTAGAAGTTCATTGGGCTTTACTAGAAAATTTATAGAAGCACACTTTCCACTGAGTCTTGTATAACGTTAGTTCTAAGAAAAACAATTTATTTAAAGTAAAAAAGCTAACTTCTTTTGGTTTCAACTCTTGTTAGGTATTCATACATCACTAGTATTTTATCATGAAAAGTAATGCAAAAATATTTAGGAGCAGCTTTATAAAAACATAAAATTGGTAATTTAACAAAACTCATACATAAAAATGATTAATATCTTAAAATTTTGTTGGTTGAATTAATTATTGGCAAATTGATCATGAATTTCTTTTTAATATAAGCTCCCTTGTAGGCAACAGGGTATATGTATGTGTATATATATATATATACATATGTATATATACATATATGAGGAAAGAAAGTACATGGTGGAGAGAGGATCAGGAAATGTGAATAAAAGCATATTTTTCATTAAAACACACCAAACACAATCACACATAATGATAAACTATGACATCATGACCATAGGGAATGAAGGCTACATCTAAAAGAAGGCTACAACATTTACTAAATTCCCAGAATTATTTTCCATTGTGAACTCTTTGATGTCTAATCAGGGCTGAACTATGTCTAAATGCATTTCCACAATGAATACATTTATAGGGCTTCTCTCCAGTATGAATTCTCTGATGTCGAGTAAGATTTGCATGCAGGCTGAAGGCTTTCCCACATTCATTACATTCAAAGGGCTTCTCTCCAGTATGAGTTATATGATGTTGAATAAGATATGAACTTCGAATAAAAGCTTTTCCACATTCATTACATTCATAAGGTTTTTCTCCAGTGTGAATCTTCTGATGTTTAGTCAAAGATGACCTATCACAAAATGCTTTCCCACATTCACTACATGCATATGGTCTCTCTCCAGTATGGATTCTCTGATGTTGGGTACAGTCTGTACTTTGACGGAAGGTTTTCCCACATTCATTACATTCATAAGGCTTCTCTCCTGTATGAATTCTCTTATGTTGAGTAAGGTGTCCACGAAGTCTGAAGGCTTTTCCACATTCATTACACTTATATGGTTTTTCTCCAGTATGGACTCTCTGATGTTGCCTAAGGAGTGCACCCTTACTAAATGCTTTCCCACAATCATTACATTTATAGGGTTTCTCACCAGTATGGACTCTCTGATGTTGAGTAAGGAGTGCACCCCTACTGAAAGCTTTCCCACATTCATTACATTCATAAGGTTTCTCTCCAGTATGAATCCTCTGATGTTTGGTCAAGGATGACCTATCACAAAATGCCTTCCCACATTCATTACATTCATAGGGCTTCTCTCCAGTATGAATCCTCTGATGTTGAGTTAGGTGTTTACTCTGACTGAAGGTTTTCCCACAATTATTACATTTATAGGGTTTCTCTCCAGTATGAATTCTCTTATGTTGTGTAAGATTTCCACGAAGTCTGAAGGCTTTTCCACACTCATGACATTCATAGGGTTTTTCTCCAGTATGGACTCTCTGATGCTGCATAAGTAGTGTACCTTTACTGAAAGCTTTCCCACAATTATTACATTTATACGGTTTTTCTCCTGTATGGATTCTTTTATGTTGAGTAAGGTTTCCTCTAAGTCTGAAGGCTTTCCCACATTCATTACATTCATAGGGTTTCTCTCCAGTATGGATTCTCTGATGCTGCATGAGGAGGGCACTATTACTGAAAACTTTCCCACAATCATTACATTTATAGGGTTTCTCTCCAGTATGGATTCTCTTATGTTGCAGTAGAAGTGCAGCCCTATGGAAAGCCTTTTCACATTCATTACATTCATAGATTTTTTCTCCAGGATGAATTCTCTTATGTTGAGTAAGGTGTCCATGTAGTCTGAAGGCTTTCCCACATTCATTACACTTATAGGGTTTCTCTCCAGTATGAATCCTTCTGTGTTGAGTAAGGTTTCCACGAAGTCTGAAAGCTTTTCCACAATCATTACATTTATAAGGTTTCTCTCCTGTATGGATTCTTTGATGCTGTCTAAGTAGGGCACCCTTATTAAAAACTTTTCCACATTCATTACACTCATATGGTTTCTTCCCTACACACATTTTCTGATGTCCAATTAGATGCAAATTACACCTGAAAGTTTTTCCAAATACATCACATTCAAGGTCTCTCTCTCCTGTAGGAACTCTCTGTTCTGTAACAAGGATTGAATTCAGACTAAATTCATAACACTCAGGATCTATCTTCCCAAGAAAAATTTTCTTTGGGGAAACTGTAACTTGCCTCAGATAGTCTTCTTTATAATTTAGCTGCTTTCCAAAATGATCATCAGACTTCCAGGTTTCTCCTAATTTAGAGTACCAGATACCATCCTTTGTGAATCTTTCCATTGCCTCTTGAGATGTTCCTTCTTCAGAAATGCCCTGTATGGGAACTGGATCCTTGGTTTCAGGCCTGGTCCCCCAGTCTGAAAGAAAGAAAGAAAAAATGCGACTGTGCCCTATTGCTCATTCTGGAAGATATGAAACTAGCATGCTTGAAGAAATGAAACTACTAACATTAAGAATAGGAAAGGGAAATAATAATGAACATAAAAAAGTGGCTTTGAATACTTTCAAATAAGACCTCGCAACTGGTGAGAGAATGAGAAGGATAGATAAAAATTAATTAGAAGAGAACATTGGTAGTTGGAGACATACATATTTATTGTGCAAGGACAGCATAGTCAATTAAGTCAATCAAGGAAGATCAAATTAAGAAGGGTTGTCTGTTGGAATAGCCTAAATAGAGGGGATATAGGCAAAAGTAAAGAGCAGGATACTAGGAGGCAGGCAATCTGGGAAGTCCACAGCTTCATCATCCCATGCCATTATTGTAATGGCACCCTTTCAATTTATTATACACACTGCTACCAAAGAAATCCTTTTCAGCAACAATTTCACGTCTGTGACAATACCCCTACAGTACAAACTCTCCTGTTCTCCCTAATTATAATCAGGGACCATCTGTAGCCACAATGATACCATCTTTACCTATATCTACCTCTATTGTTACTTCCTACACATTGCTATAGGTTCCTGGTTGTCTTCATTCAGCAGGAGTTTAAAGGGTTTAGAGGGCAAAATATTGGTATCCCATTATCTATATCACCTCTACATTCTATTCACTTAATCTCTAGTTTTACTCTCCTGAGATTACTAGATCTATTCTGACTGCTGAGACTTATTTTAACCATTCACACCTGACTTCCTCTATTTTATTTCTAATTCCCAAATTCCCAGACCTTTGGCCAGCCTTAGACCTTTGACAAGTGTGGAGCTACAAAAGCAGTTTCCTATTATAAGAGGAGGTTTTAAAAGGTTAAAAGGTAGTATTCTATTGACTAAAATTCTATAGGGGAGATCAGTCCTGTAGGTATGAGAAGCTGTGAAAAATGAAATTCTGAAAGACATAAAGGAAGGAATTACAATAAAGAATTACAGTAAGGAGAAAAAACAAGCTTTATTTGAAGAGATGTGGAATTCATCAACCAACTCAGATTTTTTTTTAAGCTAGGAGCAGAAGACGGAAGCAACAACAGGTAACAAGACAAACACAAAAGTGAAACGGGGTACTATCAGGTCAGAAATTCTAAAACCAAAAATTAATTCAAGCTGGTGAAGAAAACTGAGGACAATAAAAAGGGTTTTTTTTAAAAATCTGTTTTGTTTTGTTTTGTTTTAAGCTAGATTGGATCAAAGATAAGAGGACGTTGGAGTAGGATAGTTAACAGACGACTGCTCAATTTTTATTTTGCCTCTACTTTTTTCTGCCAAAAAGAATGACCTTGGGACTGGAAAGAATGAAAATGGCTAATAGGAAATGATACAGGATATAACTGAAGGATAAAGAGCATCTAGCTTTCCTTGATAAATTCAAGTCACCTAGCTCAAATGAACTACAACCTTAAGCACTGAAAGAATTGGCCAAAGTAATTGCTGAGCCACTGTTGTAGAAAATGAGAGGTATGTCAAGACCAGAGAAGAATAAATGTTACACTAATTTTCAAAAAAGAGAAGAGAATGAAGTCTGTAAAATACAGTACCTTAAAAATTTTAGTGCAGTTTTAAACTGTTAAATCTTAAAACAAATTACTTTTGGGATTGAGTTAACTTTGATTTCTTGGCAAAATTCAAGAAAGCATTATTAAAGATCTGGTGTGTGAATATCTAGAAATAGAAGCAATGTTCACAAATAACCAGCATGACTTAATCATGAATAGATCGGGGGCAGTGAGGTGATGCAGTGGATAGAGCTCTGGTCTTGGAGTCAGGAGGTCCTGAGTTCAAATCTGGCCTCAGACACTTGACACTTACCATTTGTGTGACCCTGGGCAAGTCACTTAACCTCGACTACCTCACCAAAAAGAAAAAAATAGTCAAGAATAGATCATACAATCTAACCTTATTTCCTTTCTTGACAGAGTCACTAAACTACTACGTCATGGAAATGCTGTAGACAGGATTTATACAGAATCTGGCAAAGCATTTAATAAAATCTCCCATGTTTCTTTTGTAGAAAACATGGAGAGATTTAGGTGAGACAGTACCATTAGATATATTTGGAACTAGAGGCCTGGCTATACCCACAAAATGATCATTAATGTTTGAAAGACAGTATCTAATGTAGTACTTCAGAAGTCTATGCTTGACTTCGTGTTGCTTAATTAAAATATGCTTTTAATCCATGTTTGACAAAAATTTTAAACAACACAAAGTCAAGCATAGAGCTAGGGGATCCCACCAATTAAATAACTGAGGTTAATGTGGAATTGAACTGAAGGTAAATCTAGCCTCAATCACTTACTAGTTGTGTGACTCTGGGCAAGTCACTTAACCTCAGTTTCCTCATCTGTAAAATGGAGATAATAACAGCACCTACCTTGCTGGGTTGTTGTGAGATCAGATAATTGAAAAGTACTTACTATGGTACATGCACATAGTAAATGCTATATAAATGTTAGCTATTACTATTATTTCTTGTGATTTCAAACCAATGACCCAAACCTTTTATTATATGCTCTTATCACCAGTGTTCCTATTAATACTGTGATGAACAATTCTGAAAGATGCCACAAAACCATGCCTAAGAACTGCATACTCTGTCCATATTTCTTATATTTAGTAATAGCTTTTATTTCCTATATTTAGTAGTAGCTGTGATCTAGCCTAACTACCTTTGATTTTACTTCTTTATTTTCTGTTACTGACTGAAAATTGTAATCAGAGTTTGGTTGGTAAAAGAGTAAACTCTGTCAGTCTAATAGTTCTTCCCAAAATTGTTTGCATAAACTATAAAAAAGTATCTTTAGCAGGCATAAAGTTAAAAGACATAATGAAGTTTGTTTCTTTCAAATGCCTAACA
The DNA here is from genome assembly GCF_900497805.2 of Vombatus ursinus. Lineage (NCBI taxonomy): Eukaryota > Metazoa > Chordata > Mammalia > Diprotodontia > Vombatidae > Vombatus > Vombatus ursinus. The sequence goes on along the minus strand of NW_020954564.1, from coordinate 51,152,756 downwards.
AACTCCTAACTTTCTACTCACTGTACTCAAATGTTTAAAACTCTTCAGGGACCAAATTTCTGTATTACTCTCATTTTCAAAATAAAAGTTTTCTTTGACTCCTTCAGCATACTGATCTTTCCTATCCCTGAACTTCACGCCTCCTTGTTATAATTACTTATTTATATTTTTTACTCCATTTACTAGTTACCATCATCTCTACCCCAAACTGTGGTCCTTTCCCTTCTTTGCTCTTCTTTTTCCTCAATATAGTTAACTATCCATTTTATTGTCAGGATTTCTTCACCAACTTCAGCTCATTATGAGTTATAACACACTTGACACCATTCTTTCAGGACCAAGCCATGCTTCTGTATTCATCCTCCATTACCTGCTTTTGCTTCCACCTTCTGTACATCTTTAAAATATCCAAATTAGTTGATGAGTGTCCTGTGTATCCACATTAGTTTCTATAAATGACTCCCACCTTTCTTCCTCATTGAATTGTCTTTCTTTGTGTCTTCAGGTGGAGTCAGTCTTTCAGTACACGTTATCTTGGACAGAAACTGCAGATGGACAATGAACTGGGTCCAGAATTGAATAGGAGGAAGACAGCAAGCTGGATTGCATTTGGGGAAATTGTGCTTCAACAATTCCAAGGTGTTCCTGACACCGAAACACATAATTTAATACCAATAGTCACCCAATGGGACTGTATGGCTAGAAATAACAGAATACCACAATCTCTAAAGAATCTAAATTTGGGGTGACACCCAGGGCAATGGGTATAAGTAAGTATATGAAAGCATACTGCCAATGAGGAATTACATACAAGAAGTGGCATAAAAGATTTCCAGAGATACAAGTTAGAACATTAGGCAGGTCAGTCACATTTCAAAAACAACTGAAGGATAGACTGAGTGCCGCACTGTTATTCACATAACAGAAAAAAAACCCTGGAGGTCTAGTTTGTTGATTAGCCTTCTATGAAGGAATCTATAGATTCAAAGCCATTGAAGTACTAATCTAAGTAATTTAAATAAAAGGCAGAGGAATATTGGGATATAATAAAGGGTTCAAGGGAGTGTGCCATATTTGGTTATGTTATGTTAGGTACATTCATTCATTCAATAAGCATGTACCAAGTATCCTACTTTGTGCAGAGCATTGTGGTAGGTGTTAGGGGAGAAAGAAACTTTCAGTAACAGCAAATTTCTGCCCTCATGGAGCTTACAGTCTACTAGAAGAACAAAAATTAAAATATATTTCAAAACAAGGTACAGCAGAATCATAAAACAAAGTGCTATACAAGATCTGAAGAAGAAAGTTAATAACCAGGAAAATCTGTGAATTCTTCAAGAAGGTGACAAAAAACAATAAAGATCCATGTGATATTCTCTAATCTAAATTTATAGTAGGTTATGTCATGATGTTATGCCATATTATGCATCAGCGAAATCAGTTAGCTATGGAAGGAAAGTCCTAGAAAATTCTCGTAAGATGTAGAATGTAGACAGTCAGTGATGGAGATAAGAGAGATAAAATGGGGTGCTCATGGAGCTTAAAGCTTATATAGACAGGGAACTTGTGAAGTTGAGATTATTCCTGAACTCACTAGTCAACAAAATGAATAAGGCTGTTCATTTTTTTTTTTAATTTTCTGAGGGTCCAAGCTACTCTACAACTTTGGGGCCATGACTAGAGAGGGAGAAATAGGTTATACTTTTTTCTTGAGTGAAGTCTGAAAGATAGTATCATGAAGGAGGCTGAATATGATAGGCAAAGGGGAAGGGCCTTCCAGGCAGGGCAAATCCTTTTTTGATATTTTGAATCTTATGCCATAATAAATTCCATGTAGAAGAAAAACCATGAATATAAAATCACACCTTTAAAAATTAGAGGAGAATTAAAGGTTATATATTTCTCAGTTATAGTTGAGAGGAATTCATAATCATATATATATGGCAGTGTAACTGTGGATAGAGAGCTAGACTTGGAATCAGGATGACCTAAGTTCAAATCCTGCTTCTGACACCTACTAGCTATGTAACTATAAGCAAATCACTTACCCTCTCTGAGCCTCAGATAAAATGGGGATAATACATTTATAGCACTTGCCTTACTGGGTTGTTGTGAGGTTCAAAGTTTGTGCACAAATAAAATCAATGCAGCCTGAATCAGAAAAAAAAAAGATATAGATTGGGAAAATATTTTCATTAAGTAATTCATTCAAGTTGTACATAATAGATTTGCAGTTTCATATGCAAATAAATAAATAAATAATTTTAGAAAGTAATTATAATAAAAGCCTAATACCTAAAATCTATAGAGAACTGACAGAAATATACAAAGTTAAGAGTCACTACCCAATAAGGACAGAAACATGTCATGTCAAAGGACATGAATAAACATTTTGGTGGTGAGGGGGGAAGAAAAAGAAATATAAACTATCAATCATCACCTGAAAATATTCTCTAAATCACTATAAAAAATAATCAAAGAAATGAAAATCAAAACCTACCTGCTACAGAATATTACTTATACTATCAGCCTCAGTTTGAAGCATATGTTGGTTTTGCTAAACTGTTTTTATCTTTTTTTTCTATTCTTTCTTACAAGGGATGGTTCATTGGATAAAGGAGGGAAGAGACATCTATTTAGAAATGAAATTAATGTAAAAATTGATACCAATAAAAGTTTTTAAGTAGTAGAAAAAATGAAAACTACACTGAATTATTACTTCACATCTATCAAGTTAACAAACTTGATAGATACTAAAAACAGGAAAATTCATTTTTGAAATGGAAAGATAAGCACTTCAATTCTTGGATTATAGAGTTATAAGCTAGTTCAGCAATTCCGTGAATCAATTTTTAATTTTGCAAAAAGAAAAACTCTTCATAGATCACAAATTACAGACTTAGAACTGGAGGGGACCTCACCAGTCATATAGTACCCATACCCTTTGACCCAAAGATTCTACTACTGGGACTATATTCTAAGGAAGTTATTGACAATTAAAAACAAAAGTACCCTACAGGCATGAAAATGTTCATAGCAGCATTATCTGTGACAACCAAAAGCTAGAAACAAAATATGTGTCTAATGAATGGGGAATACCTTAACAAATTATATTAGAAGAATGTAATACTAGTATTTTACCAGATCATTAAGAATGACAAATGTGAAGGATTCAGAGAAATATAGAAAGAATTACGTAAAGTGATAAGGAATGAAAAAAGCAGAGTAAAAAAACCAATATACACAATGACTACGACAATTGTAAATACATGCAACATGAATAGGAGACAAAATTCTGCTCAATTATGACAGGCAATGTTAATATCCTACCATCAAATTTAAAGGACACATACTCCCCTCCCCCCCAACCCTTTTTGATACTTATCCATAAACTAATTGTTTTTCAGAAAGTGTACTTTATAAAAGTAGCTGTTATAAAGGTAGTTTTGGAGTTTATGGGTAAGTGTATGCGGTATCAAAACAAAATGTACCAATATTTTTCTGTTTTGAAAGATGAGTAGGAATTCAAAAAGCAAATTGGGTGGAGGGCAGACACTCCAAGCACAGGGAGCAGCCTGAACAAAAGCATGGAGGCGGGAGGGCATATGGCATGTTTGGGAAGTAGAGAGCAAACTTGTTTGCTTGGAACACAGAACACATAGAAATAATCTGAGCTGAGGATGGAAAAACAGGGTGGTGTCAGAATGTGGAAGGTCTTAAATATCAGGCAAAAGAATTTAAATTTTTTTCAGAAGACAAATGGGTGCCACTGAATATTTTTGAGCAAAGGAGTGAAATAATCAAAAATTTATTCTGAAAGGCATGTGAAGGATTGATTGAAGAGGTAAAGAGTAGAGACAGAAGACCTGGTGAAGATCACTGAAATAGGTAAGTAGAAATGAGGACCTTCACAAAGATGATAGTATTGGGAACAGGGAGGAGGGGTGGAAGCAAGAGATATTGTGAAGACTGTAATTGTAGCACTTAATAATAAATTGGATATGAAAAGTAAGTGAGAAGACAAAGGCAGTAGTACAACAAATAAAACAGTGAAATCAGAAAGAGAAGCAGATTTTGGGAGAAAGACAGTAAGTCTAGTTTTTGAAATGGTAAGGGAACATCTAGAAAATGCATAAGATTCTAAAGGGCGTTAGTTCAGGAGGAAATGAATTCAGACTAGTATGAGATATTCAAGCAGAAAGGCAGGTGGGTAGGTGGAAGGTAAGCCTGGTGCACTACAAAGCCCAGAGATGAGGGTGTTAGCTATCACCAAACAAAGCAGCACCGAGGCCATCAGAAGGAATGAGCTTTCAGGAGGAGAGATTATAGAGAGAAAAAAGATGAGTGCTGAGGATAGTCTTTAATAACACCTGTAATTAGAGAGCAGTTCCAGGAGGATGACAATAAGGGAGAGAAACTGTTTTGTAAAAGGTTAAAAAGAAAATCAGGATATTGTGCAGCATCACCTAAGTAAGGGAAAGTTAAAAGAGCATCAAGAAAGGATGATCAATACTCTCAAAGAGAAGGTTGAAAAAGGGAAAGGCTATAAGGTTCAACCAGAAAGATGTGAGAGGTGACATCCAAAGAACTATTTTTGTAAAATTTTGAGGGGCAAGGTTAGGGGAGGGAGAAGAAACAGAAACTAGACTGCAATGAAGAAAATTAGAGCAGTGGGTACTAAGTACGAGTTTGAGAAATTTGTCAATGAAAGGAATGAGAAAATGGAAGGGACTATGAACACGGAAAGACACAAACCACAATCACTACTAGGTTGTTTAATAAATGTTTATTAAATTGAATTAAATTGAATGCTAGCGACAAAGGGAATAATCAAAAGATTCAGGCTCAGGGAGAGGATACTGGGAATTGGATCCAGAGCTGATTAAATAAATAGCTTTCAAGATCACAGAATCAAAATTCTCAATGTATTCGCTGATGTTTTTATAGACATGGCCTTTGAAGTACTCTACGAAACACCAGAAAAATAAACCCCTCTACAGTATCCCAAACAAGTGGTTGTGAAGCCTTTACTTGAAGATTTCCTGTGAGAGGAAACTTACACCTGCTGGGTCTATCCACTCTACTTTAGGACAATTATTAGGAAGTTTCTTCCTTACATAAAACATAAATCTACTTCCCCACACCCTCCATTCACGGCTCTACTTTGCCCTCTATGGTTCACCAGAACAAGTCCAATCCTCTTCCCACAAACAGCCATTCATCCTCTAAAACAGCTATCATGTACTGCCTAACTCCTCAAATCTTCTGGGCTAAACACCCAGTTTCTTTAACCAACCTCAAGGTTTCTTAACCACAGTCTTGGTTGTCTTCCTATGGATGTTTTTCAGTGCAGTTCTTAAATGTGGTATACAGAACCGAACACGATACTCCAGGTCTGGTCCGCCAGAGGAAGACTATAAAGGGACCTTCCCTAATCTTGGTCATTATGCCACTCTTAATATAAGCTTTTTCTAGCTGCCACATCACATGGTTGACTCAGATGGAGGTTACGGTGTACTAAAACATGCAGATCTTTTTCATGTGAACTGGTAAGGAGCCATACTGTCCCCATCCTGTACTTGTGAGGTTGATCTTTTTAAGTGTTAAGACCTTACACTAGTCCCTATTAAATTGTGCCACAATGTGAAATTTCAGCAAAATGTTCTAGCCTGTCAAGCAAGGTCTTTTCAGACTCAGAATCTGTCATCTGACTTGTCAGTTTTTCCTTCTCAATTTTGTGTCATCTTTGTTCATGGTTCTTTAGAGATGATAAGGGATACCTATGTCCTTCAAACTGGAGAGGTGTACAAAAGGAAGAAAATGTATGATTAACATAATATTCAAATAGGTTAAAGACTATTATGTAGAACAAGGCAACACGTTCTGGTTTTTTCCCTCCAAAAGGCAGAGCTAGGATGAATGAATAGCAAGAATCTATCAAAAGGCAAATTTCAGATGAATCTAAAAAAGAATTCATTAAAAATTACAACTGGTACACTGGAAAGGGCACTGACTTTGGAGTTAGCAGACCCCAGGTTTCAAATCCCACATCTGCTCACTCTATCTGTGCAGCCTTGGGTAAATCACTTAATCTACCTGAACCTCATTTCTCATTTGTAAAATAAGGGGGTTGATTAAGTGCCACTAACATATCCCCTATAGCTTTATGATCTATAATCCTTCCAAAATGTAACAGGCTACTTCAGAAAGTCAAGAAATTCCTGTCTCTGGAAATGTTCAAGTAGAGGCTTCATGTTTGTCAAGAAGGTAACACACCACCATCTCTCCCCATATACCTGAACCTAAAATAACCAAAATTATACCTCAAACAGGAAATGGGTTTAGAAATTTTTTTGAATCCTTACAGGTCTAAATATATAGTACCACAGTTTTCTATTTGGTTGTGATGCTCTTTGGCTTTTAGGATTTCTGCATTTGGTGAGAGTTTAGATTAAATTACATTTTATGTCTAATTCAACTCTAAGATTACAAAAATTTATAACATATTGAGATACTTGAGGGAGTTTATACCAAATGCCCTTAGTTTTCTTTATAGGCCAGGGAGGTTTGGAGGAAAACTACTACATGAATAGTTTGAAATTACAAACCCTCATAAAAGTTACTTACAGTGACTCCAATGTGGTTTTTTTCCCTCACTCACCTTTGCAGTTACCTCTTGAGATTTCTCTCTCTACTATCCAAGGCTCTTGTCCTTGTTCCAACTGGGAAATCACATATGGTTTCGAACCTTGATGCCCTGTTTATATGGAAAAACAAAGAATTTGGGTATTTGTGCAGGAGACAAAGAATCATCCTATAAAAATCCAAATCCTTTCTTCTTCAGGGACACTGAAGGATGAGATCATGGCAATATCAAAGATATCCATTTCAGACTTTACAAAGTATAGACCTCTTAAATGGAAAGAGGGAGTAGAAACACCCTGTTCCTGTACCCAAAAGGTAATCTCAAAAGGGATTAGGATTTTTTGATCACTTAATTCCAAGTAACAATACAAATAAACACTTCAGAGTCCTTTCCCCCACACCTCCTCATGTATACACATTTTAATATCTGAGAAAACAAAGATATTCTAATAGGCAGACTGACCCTGTGTCACAAAAGAAACCTACTCTTACCCAGTGAAACCAGGTTCCTGTAGTTCTCCAGCATTACATCCCTATACAGGTATCTCTGACCAGAGTCCAGCTTCCCCCACTCCTCCTGGGTGAAGTCCACAGCTACATCCTTGAATGTCAATGATTCCTAAAATGCCAAACACATTTCATCTCAACCTGAGGCCATCTGTTAACAATACTGAGAAGACTCAGCATTAGAGGGAATAGACAGGGTTATATGTTCTGATAAAGTTTAGGGATCTGAGAGTTCTAAGCCAACCAAATTGTTTCTTTCCTATTATGTCCTTATGCTGGTGACCACACAAAAGACACTAAACATGTGTAAGACATGGTCAATGTCCTTGAAAACATAGAGTTTTGCCTGGGAGAAAAATATACACAGGACGAAATTGGAGAATAGAATACCGTACACACAGTTAACCAAGAAACTGTGTGAAATAGATGGTAAGTGCATATGAGCCCAGAGAAGAGACTCACCTGGCTTCAGGGACAAGGGAAGACTTCACAGAACAATGTACTAATGACCAGTGACTGCCTGAAACTGCTACTCACTTTGACTAATTTTATATGTTTCAGAAAATATCCAGAAAATTGAGGTATATGCTGCCATGCACTAGTCTAGGAGTTATTTATGTTCCTGAAAACAAAAATACAGAGGTCTGCTGTCTCCCTAGGGTATATTTCTAAAACATGACAACAGAACCTCCTAACAACTATCAAAACACAGGACTAATATCTCCTTCTAGTGATTTACATGGAAATAAAAAATACTGCTAAAAGGAGCCCAGAAGGTTTTTTGCCAAAGCTTACAAAGTCTTGGTGAGAAATTGAAGATCATCGGAACATGGATGATGTTTTCATCACTGCTGCCTATTCAAGGTGAGGAATAAGAGAAAGCAGATTTGTGAAGCAAATGGCTGCTTAAAAAGATGGCATCTGAGAATGAAATTTGGATTTCTGGACCACAGTTTAAGAAGCTGAGTGACAGACTTATAAAGCTTCTATGGGAACTATTAATTGGCTTGGGCTTTTCATGCGCAAAAATCGTTTCCTCTACTCAAAAACACAACTCTTCAAATTGAATTCCAGCATCTGCTGCCAGTGTTGTTATATGAGGTGCTGTCATCATAAAGAATCACCTGCCCTCTCCAGTTCCCTGTCAGACCAATACATTCAATCCAATGGCACCTCATGTGCTGTTTTGGCTGATGCCAATGGTAGACTGCAGGGTAACTACTAGCTTTCACTTCCCAAATTCACAAGGACTTAGATCTGATAGGATCTAGACCCTACAGACCATAAAACAAGTTGCACCTACTACTCATAGGATGACCAATCAAGGGACTATGTGATTCAGGGACCATTCTCAAGGGATTGGGTTAGGCTACCAAAGAGGCTGTATCTTATGTGTATGTCCTTGATAGAAGGAATTCCCCAGGCCTGAATGAGGCTACCCACAGCGAAAAGGTGTTCTTTGAGAGACTTGAGCGTGCCTATGTGAGAAACTTATTACATTCTAAAAAGAGGCAAGAAAGACCCAAACTCAAGTCCTGTCTTTGACACATACTAGCTGGGAGACCTTGAGTAAGTCACTTAACTTCTCAGTGTACTAGGCAACCCTCTAAGACTATAAGTTACAGAGAAGGTGACAACTTTCATTGGTAGGGGGAGTCTCCTCACCTGGGAGTTCCCTACACCAATGAAAACATAGATCTAGTCACTATCCCTCTCCTTCTCCTCAGGAAGTTTCCAACCTAGAAGTGTATGTGAGACAGACAAATATGCAGTACTACATAATAGAGAGTAAACACAGTGCTTAACAGAATACAGTATGAGAAGGCCTGTATAATGGCAAGTATGCAAGACCAGAGAGGAGAGAACATTCCAGTTGTATATCAATGAAGAATCTGTGGAAGAGGTAGCATTTCATCTGGGCCTTATAAGGAACATTTCAGAAGGCAGAGAATGGAAGATGGTGTAAGGCAGAGCAAACATATCATTTCTTAAAATAAACAGTAAATTTGGATCTAAAATGTACATCCTCTTTACTACAATGTCAGCAAGACCATAATGTTTATTTCATCAGTTTGTGGGCATATATAGGACAACAAGAAGACAGGAATTCACTCACAAGAGGTTGACTAGGATGGTGAGAAAACCAGAAAACGTGCCATGCCATAACTAGTTGAAGGAACTGAGGATGTTTGGATAAAGAAGACTTATATGGAAGCAGAGTATCTGTCTTTAGGTACTTGACAATCTGTCACATGGAAAAGTGACTAGACTTTTTCTGCTTGGTTTCAGATGACAGAATTTGTAGCAATGGATGGAAAAAGCAGAGAATTAGATTTAGGCTTGATGTAAGGAAAAAATTAACAATCAGAGCTGTCCAAAAGCTGAACAGGCTGCCTTGGGAGGTAGTGAGTTCTTCATCATTGTAGGTCTCCAAACAGATCACTTGCCAGGGATACTCTCTTCTGAAGTGTGGATTGCACTTGATGACTTCAGAGGTCCTTTCTAACAATGAGAATATCTGGAACCTGAGCCTAGATGTGAAATGACTTACTCTATCTAGTGTTAAATGACTTACTCTACCAAGGTTACACACTGAATTAGTAGCAGTGTCAGAAAAAGAACTCCATTCTCCAAACTCCCAGATCAGTTGCTAAGCAAAGTCAATGTACATATTTAATTTGGAGCCCAGAAAGATAAAATGATTAAAGGAAAATCAACGAAGATTTATTAAATGTCTACAATGAATATGACAAGCTAGATACTGGGGCTACAAAGACAAAAATGAAACAAATCCTTTACTTAAGGAGTTGACATTCAACCAGGGGTGATGCAACATGTACACAAGTAAACACAAGCATACACAAAGTAATTTCAATTTCAGTATGAGAGCATTAGGGGAGAAGGCTCCATATAAGTGGGAGTACTTGAGCTGTGCTATGTGAAAAATATAACCTGTTTAAAATGGCCATTTAAAGACATAGGCCCCAAGAAGACACTATGGTTAAAAATGTGAACTGCCAGTGGATTGGCACGTGTGTACACATAAGCACATACTTGTGTATATATACATATAGACTCACGAGTTATAATTGATAAAAGTTATTTTTTCTTCTACAAGTTCTAGAGAGTTAATTACTTTACTATTGCATCAAATATATACTCATAAATGATCAACTGGACCAATATTTCTGGTAGGTTTTTAACTTGTCCTTATTAACTTTTACTCCATCTCTAGCAGGAAGTGTCTTCCTTCCTTCAAGGCCAAATTCTCTGCTACCACCCCATGAAGCCTTTTCCTGTACCTCAACTCTAGTTCAGGTGAGTGATCTCTCCTCTGATTTATTTTATTCTCCTCTGTCACACAATTTCTACCTGTTAGAGAGTAAGCTGGGGGCAGCTAGGTGGCACAGTGGATAGAGTGCTGGGCCTGAAGTCCAGAATACTAATCCTCTTAAGTTCAAATCTGGCCTCAGACAATTACTAGCTGCATGACCCTGGGCAAGTCACTTAACCCTGTTTGCCTCTGTTCCTCATCTGTAAAATGAGCTGGAGAAGGAAATGGTAAACTATTTCAGGCTACTATGTCTCTTCAGTTAAGTTAGTCCATACAATTACAATTATTGTCCGTAAGGCAAATGTCTACCCCTTGTGTCGTTAACTGGTAATGCTATACATATCCAACTGGAATCTAGTTACTTTAAATGAGAATCAATCAATCATCCATTGCTGGTGTCGAAAGTAGAGTGCCTGATCAGTACTCTGATAATGGCAAGGGTAGTAGAACATATAAAAATTAAAGTGCTAAATGAGTATACTATGATGGATAAAACAAAGCAGATAGATTTTAAATAATCAACTGAGTTGCATGCTTTGAGAATATTTATAAGTAGTGGTACAGTTATTCTGAAAAGCAATTTGGAACCATGCTAAGAAGAGTTACTTAACTATGCCCTTTGACCCAGCAATACCACTATAAGACCTAAACCTCCCAAAGATATCAAAGAAAGAGGATAAAGTCCTATGTCTATAAATATGTTTATAGCATCTTTTTTTTTATAGGTAAAGAACTGGAAACAAAGTAGGAGCATCAACTGGGAATGGCTGAGTGAAATACAACATTTTAATGTAATGGAATATTACTGTGCTGTCAGAAATGATGAAAGAGATGGCTGCAGAGAAGTCTGGGAAGACTTTATGAATTGATGCTAAATGAAGTGAGCAGAAACAGGACAATTTATACTATAACAACATTATTTTTTAAATGACCAATTTTGAAAGATTTAAGAATTCTGATCAATGCAATGATCAACTTTGGCTCAAGAGGGCTAATGATGGAAAATGCTACCAACTTCTTGACTAAGGGGTGATGTAAAATGAGACATATTTCTGGACATGGCCAAAATGAGAATGTATTGTTTGACCATGCATATTTGATTGAAGGGAAGAGTAAAAAAAAATAAAAAAATAGCATCCAAAATTCTAATTTCAGTTCAGGCCCAGCATCCACAATTCTAACATAAACCTGTCATTCTATTTTAATTGTTTCGCTTGTTTCCAAAGGCTAATATCTCCACAGAGCTCTTTTTGACCTAACATATATTGATAGAGTTCATGTCTTAGTCCAGGGGTCTGTAGATATAGAATATTCCCAGGAAAAACTGGAAGAGTAGTTGAAGAAATACGGGTAAAAATATAAGATATTAAATCTGCTTTTCAATTTTCAAAGTATAATCCTATATCTAAGAATATGTGATACACATATTTCCTATTTTGGAATTTTAAATCATTCCTACCAAACTCCTATTCACATTCCAGTAGAATTTAATTATCTAAAGGGCAGGAACTATATCTTTTTTGACTTGGTGTCCTGAATACCTATCACAGAATATGACATATAGAAGATACTTAATAAATTTTTTTTGAATTGAATCCTACAAGTAGTATATATTTGCACATGAATTTTAAAGGATACTTCATTACACTAATTTTAAATTCTTGAAAAATCTAGTAACTTGTAGTCACCAAACAAGAAGCCTAGAAAACTGCTAAGGTTCCCTCCAACTCAAAAATCACAATATACTATATTATAACCTATGAAAATAATAATGGAAATACCCAGTGACTAGTTGTGTTTTAAAACCAGTGCAATTGAATATGAATGTTTCCACTCATAAGACTATGATCATCACTGGTCTTTGATTTGATACTGATCCATGAAGGATAAAATGAGCAAAATATGAGTTAAGATTCACAGGAAATCAAATAACCTGTGAAGCCTGTTTTCTCCCAAAGCTATGAAAAAAGGCATTCAATTTTTAATTGTGACATGTAAATATAAAATTTGACTCATGATAAATCTAAATATCTAACTACTATAACACTTGGTTTGCTATGGAAAATAAAACCATAAAACTTCAAATTATATATCTAATCTCTCCTAGGACAGACTGCGTTGGGGATTTAATTTTCTTGTCAATGAAGATGTAAATATTAAGTTTCCAGGAAAATACTAATAATCTCTCAACTCAGGTTTCTAGGACAGATCTCAGCAGGCCTTCCCAAACCACTTCAAGAATTCCCAGAACAAGAACAATATTTGAACTTTTTTATATGTGAAGACCATAACTTATTGTAGTGGGGCCTGGCCTCAAATAGTCAGAGAGTTATGGAATTTCAGAACTGGAAGAGACCTCAAAAACTATCTAATTTTCAAAAAGAAACCCCACCATTCAGTCAAAAACCATTTATTAAATGGCTACTATCATCCATTCTTTGCTTGAAAATTTCTAGTGATGGGGAACTCATTATCTCCTGAGGCAGGTCAGCTGACTGGTAGATTGTGAGGATTCCTAAAATCAAGTCTAAGTTTGCTTCTTTGCAACGTCACCCAATTTTTCCAAGTTTTGCCCTCTGAAAGGAAACAAAACAAGTTTAATCCCTTTTCTCTAAAATAGCTAAAAAACAGCTAAAAGGGAGAGCATTGACCTAGTGAATAGAGAGCCAAGTCTCAGAGTCAGAAAAAGTCTCATTTCTGATACTTATTAGTTATGTGATCTTGGGCAAGTCAACTTACCCCTCAGCACCCAAATGGAATTCTGTAACACTATAAGTTGCATCACCTTGATTTGTCCCTCCTGAGAGACAAAGAAACAGGAGACACAGAGAGAGAGAAACCATGAATCCTCACCTAAACTCAAAAATCTCCATCATCCTGGTCACTCTCCTCTGGACATTCTCCAACTTATCCAAGTTCTTCCAAAACTAGGTGCCTAGAACTTAACACAGCATTCCAGATGAGGTGTGATCAGGGCATTCATATGCAAACACAGGACTATCACTGCCTTCTTCCTGAAAGTTGTTAAGCTTCTCACCATAGTCCAAGACCTTACTAGTTTTTTTTGGCTATTATACATGATGATGCTCACACACATTGAGTTTACAATCCACTAAAATCCCCAGATCTTTTCCCAATGAACTGTTGTCTAACCATGCCTCCTCCTTTTTGTTTTTGTAAAGTCAATTTCTTAAACACAACCATACAACTTTATATGTATCCCTAACAAAACTGATCTTAGATTTAGGATCCTTTTAAGTCTTGTCATCCAATGTGTTAGCTACCCCTCCTAGCTTTGTATAATCTGCAAATTTTATTAGGATGCCATCTATTTCTTTATCCAAAACATTAATAAAAATGTTAAATAGCACAGATCCCTGGTGTACTCCACTGAAGACATCTTGTCACATTGACATGGGATCATTCATGATTATTTTTTGTAGTCCAGTCACCAGTTCATAACCATTTAAGAAATCACTATTTAGCAAAAACTGCTGGGAAAACTGGAAAAATGTATGGCAGAAACTGGGTATAGACCAACTTCTTATACTCTATACCAAGATAAAGTCAAATTGGATACACCATTTAGATATAAAGACTGTTACTATAGGCAAACTAGAAGAGCAAGGAATAGTTTACCTTTCAAATCTATGGAGAAGGGAAGAATTTATGACCATACAAGAGATAGAGAATATTGTGAAATGCAAAATGGACAATTTTGATTACATTAAATTGGAAAGTTTTTGCACAAATAAAGCCAGTGCATCCAAGATTAGGAGGGAAGCAGAAAACTAGGAAAGAATTTTTACTACCAGTGTCTCTAATAAAAGCCTCATTTCTAAAATATATAGAGAACTGAGTCAAATTTATAAGAATACAAGTCACTCCCCAGTTGATAAATGGTCAAAGGATATTAAGAGGCAGCTTTCAGATGAAGAAATCAAAGTTATCTATAGTCATATGAAAAAATGGCCTGGATCACTATCGATTAGAGAAATGCAAATCAAAATGACTTTGAGCTACCACATCACACCTATCAGATTGGCTAACATGACAAAACAAGACAATGATAAATGCTGGAGAAGATGTGGAAAAATGGAACACTGATACATTGTTGGTGGAGTTGTGAAATGATCCAAACATTTTAGAGAGCAATTTGGAACTATGCCTGAAAGGCTATAAAAATGTGCATACCCTTTGACCCAGCAATAGCACTTATAGGGCTATATCTCAAAGAGATCATAAAAATGGGAAAAGGACCCACATGTACAAAAATATTTATGGCAGCTCTTTTTGGGGTGGCAAAGAATTGGAAATTGAGGGGATGCCATCAATTGGGGAACGGCTGAACAAGTTGTGCTATATGAATGTAATGGAATACTATTGTGCTAAAAGAAATGATGAGCAAGCAGACTTCAAAAAAACTTGGAAAGATTTACGTGAACTGATGCAGAGTGAAATAAGCAGAACCAAGAGAACATCGTACACAGTAACAGCCACATTATGGTATGACTGACTTTGATAGACTTGGCTCTTCACAGCAATGTAAGAATCTAAGACAACTCCAAAAGATTCATGATGGAAATTGCTATCCACACCCAGAAAAAGAAATATGGAGTCTGAATGCAGACGGAAGTATACTATTTGCTCTCCTTTTCCTTTGTTGTTTTGTTTTATTGTTTCATTCTCATGGTTCCTCCCATTAGCTGTAATTGTTCTTTACATCATGACTAATGGGAAAATATGCTTAACATGAATGTATATGTAGAGCCTAGATCAGATTGTACACCTTCTTGGGGAAGGGGGGAGAGAAGTGGGAGGGGGAGAAAATATAAAACTCAAAATATTATGGAAGTGAATGTTGGAAACTAAAAATAAATAAATTAAAATTTTTAAAAAAGAGTAGTAAACAGTTATCCTTTCTACATCATGGGGATTAGAGATGGTGCCCCCTCGATCTGGAAAAATCCATGTAAAATTTTTGGGCCCTCATCTTGGTACCAAAGAAGAAACTGTATATATTTATGATATTAAAAGATAAAACATGTTGATATTATACAATACTATACACATTTTATACATTTCTGAGTTTCTAAACCTTTTCTGTGTTATCTGCTGACCTTCATGTGTTGTCTGTGGCTTCCACAAAACTCTCAAAAAATTCACATTTAATTTCTTATACTAACCTGCAATTTATCAAAAAAAGGATAGGGAAAGTTGTGATGTGGAAGGGATAACTGTAGTCTCTCCATATCTCTCCAGATTTTCCAAAAGAATAACTTAGACCTTTCCATGGATAGTTATATTCATCTTTACTACCTATATCATTATTCTGCCTATGTGGAAACCCTGAAATCATCTCTACTCTCTCATCCTTTCTACTAAACCAGTCAAAGCTTCTTCAAATACTACTTTCTTTCTTTCTTTTCCCCACCTCAGCTCCCTTCTTTCCCCAAACCACTCAAGTCATCTCAGCTAACCCCAAGGTAAATTTCACATCTCTTCAAGTTGCCATTCAAGTCCTCTACAAAATGGACCCATGCTAAAGAACAAATCTATTTCACATTGCTTCCTAAAATGCACCCTTTGCTCTAGCCAGACCAGTCTCATCCCTGGATTTCTGTTAAGGACATGTTCACTCCAGTTCAACACCTTGAACCATCATATTCCCTCTGCCTGGAATTCCCTCTGCCATTTTCTAACAATATAAATTCTATCTATCCTCAAGTCCAACTGAAATCTCATCTCTTTCAGAAAGCCTTCCTTGCCCTTTCTAGCCACATTGACCTTTTTCTTCTCTCAATTTTTATGACATCGTCTATACCATTTGCTTTGACCTGGTCTTCATGTACTTCCTTATATTATTTAATTTTTACCTATGGTAAAATTATAGTCATCGTTTCATGAACATATTTTGTCTTCTCAGGGAAAATGTGTGGTCTTTGAGGACGAGAATGGTGTTTTCTACTTCTTTTGTCTTGTTCACAGCCCTAAACTCAGTACATTAGAACATCCTGTTAAATGGACTGAATGAATATTGGGCAGAGAGAAGAGGGATCCTGAGAACACTCCCAGTCTCCGAGGTGAAAACATCTGGGACTCAGACTCTGGCCTAGACTTTTTGGGAAGAGAAGATCTAAGAAGAGGAAAGGAAATATTTCCACTCTGAAACTGGAGAGATGAACTCTTCTTTATCCTGAAATGTCAACCTACCTGGGATCTGGTACTCAAGAGCCCAGAAGTCATTCCTTCCCACTCAGTGTTGCCCTCTTGTAAAGGGCAGATTCCTAAACAGGCAAAGCTACAAAATAGAAAATAATCATTAGGAAAATCCTGCCTTGTTTCCCACATTCATTGTGCAGCAAAGGACAGAGGAGTATGTCCCCTGTCCCAACATTATGAAGGAAGATGAAAGTCAAAGAGAACTTGAGAGTAACCTCATCCCAGTAATCCCATATAATACTAATATCTAACATTTATATCCATTACTTACTATATGCCAAGACCTGTGTTAAATGATTTATAATTATTCCATTTGGTAGTTCTATTTTTATCCCAATTTTACATATGAGGAAACTGAGGCAAACAGAAGTTATATGACTTTGCCCTGCCTCACTCAGGTAGTAAGTATCTGAGGTCAAATTTGAACTCAGGTCTTCCTGATTCCAGGCCCAGCCCTCTATCCACAGCAACACCTGGCTGCCCCAGATCAGAGTGAAGGTCTGTAAGTACTCTTCTGGACCCAAACTCTATCAAACATCCTACATCTTAACAACGACAGCTTTTAGTCCCAACCAAAAACCACCTCTCAATATAACCAGATCAGCTGAAGTGTTATTCAGGTGGCTTTTTTTTAATGCTGCTTACTTGAAAACACCAACTAAATCCAAGCATTTTGATGTATGCTCCTGTTAACAAATTCACAATCTACTCCATAAGCCCTGCTAATTACAATACTAGAAAACCCCCTGCCTTTGACTCTTTCTCAGAATCATCCTTTGTGTTAACTGAAGAGAGGGAGTGCAGTTAGCCCCATCAGGGCCATAGTACCCATCTCACTAAGCAAAGTTTCTAGGAGAAAAGGTCATTCCAGATCAAAGAATATTGCACTTTTCTGTACTCAAAAGGCAACTGGTCTAGGACACAAACTCCTCTCTAGCCAACTGACCCTTTGTCCCCACAGTCAGGAATCCTCACCTGTCTCCTGAAGCATTTGGGTGAGATTTTCCAAGGCTAGTTTCTGGATATTCTACTTTCACCCCAATCCTGTTAACCCAAGCAGATTGGTCAGGAATCCTTTCAGTACCAGTCACTTCAACGACCTTACTCAGCATTTTTGGAAATTCTGGGCAAAGGTCTCAGAGGTCGGGAGTGCATGCTCCTCTTGGCTTGAATTTTTGATTCCAGAGTTTGGGGGCTCAGTGGCTCTCCAGGACCTTTACCGAGGAGCTGGAATGTCTGCTTCTTCATTAGGAAACCCTTCCTCTGGTACTCAGGGCTGGAAACCTGTAGACTCTATACTTCGATGCTGTGGACAGAGAGAAAATGATAGTCAGCATACAGAACCTAGCAACCTCAGTCATTGTATGAGTCCTGCATGACACTTCCCAGATAGTCAGAAAGTCGGGCATCCAAATGGGCACCTGATGAAATTCATTCATTCAACAAACACTTCAATTCAATAAGCATTTAATAAGCATTTACTAAATGCAGGACACTGTGCTAGGAGTTGGAGGTACAGACAAGGAAACCTTACTCTGGTGGTGCTTATTCTGTTGGAATGCGAATATATAGTAACTCTGATAGTATCTGTGTACACAATACAAACACATACACACTCACACCAGAGCTCTCGTCTGACACTCACACATTATCTCTTTCTCAGGGGTCGGGAATGGAGGGGTTTAACATGCCCCCTCCAGGCCCCATCAGGCCGGCTGCCGTCCACAGCTGGACAGGAGCTGATGACTTGCTCGCTAAGTACCTGGGACTAAGTCCGGTGATTGGCCTGACCTCCAATAAGAGAGGGTTCGGCCGAAGAACCAACTATGGCGTCAAGCCTGCGCACGCATTACCAGGCAATGCGCGAAAGTACGCTTGCGCTTAGAGAGTCTCCTGGGACTACAACTCCCAGAATGACGCGGGCTGAGCAGCTTCTGTCTTTCCGACTCTCTCTTTCCCACCCCCCACCCCCGCCCCGATTCCCTCTCCATTCTCACTCCGCCTCAATCCCGATGCCAAGTCGTGGCCATTTGGCAACACTTTCCCAGCGCCAGCTCGATCTCCCAAGCCTGAGGTCCGCCACGCCAGAAGCGAAGCTCAGCTTCGGAGAGGGCGCGGAGCGATCTCTCCGCCAATCACAGGCGGAGGTTCTCTTCGGACCCCTCCCCACACACCAAACAATCCTAGTTTTCTCCATGACAACCGCGTCTCAGCCCATCTTTGTGCATTTCACTGTCCAGAGTTTGGTTCCCATCAGGGTTACAAACCGGCCTCGCTTAGATGCTGGGCTTCAAAGGGCGGAGAGAACCAATACGACCCATAAAGGGCGGGGAAGTAACCTCCCGGGGGCGGGGTTAGCGCGGGGGGGGCGGAGCTTTAGGGTCTTTCCCCAGGCGGAGAAATTAACGCCCAATCAATCAATTGGAGATTTGGAGGGATAAGGAGAAGCCATGTAATGTAAAAACTCAAATAGCGGGCGAAATAATCTTCCTTAATCACAGGTCTAATTTTGCCATTCTCCTCATAAAACACTTAGAATAAAACACAAATTCCTCAGCAATCCACGGTCTGTCAAGTAGTATTTATTAAGCACCTGCTATGTACCAGACACGATGCTAAGCGCTGAGGATACAAAGAAAGGATAAAAGCAGTCCCTACGCTCAAGGAGCTCCCCTTTCCTGATTTTTTTCCCCTTATATTACTCTTCATATACTCTACATTACAATCAAAGTGGATTCCAGCTGTTTCTCCAAACTCAGTACTCCAAATATCCCAGCCATATGAGTGCATTTTACCATTCACAGTGCATTCACACAACAGGCATCTAACCTCGTGCCTGGAATGCACTCTCTTCATAACTCAATCTCCCAGAATCTATCCTTTGCCAAAGTTTTCTTTGTGAAATCTTCCCTCATCCTTTTCCCCACCCTGTTAGTGTTCTCTCCTACTTATCTTGTATTATATTTATTTCTGTATATGTTGAAATTTACAGAAATATTGGCATCTAAGATGCCAATTTGTACTGATAGAATTTTCTACACCAATGAAATCACAGGCAAGTTTTTAAAAAATGATGGATAGTAATGGGAGTAGCAATGTTAGCAACAATTATGTTGTTAGCAACAATTGTTTCAGCAGCAGTTGCTAGACAACGAGGACCTCCCCCCCCAAGCCCCACCAAGCCAACTTCCTCATATGCCTCACTAGAACAGCAGGCAAGTCCATAACCTCAATCACATCAATCTAGTTTTAGATATAGACCTAAACCAAACCTTCTAGTCTTAGACATACCACAAAAGCCAGCCAATAAGAAAGCAGCACCAACAGGATACTGAGCAGGATGTTTGACCACAAAACAATAGAAGAGACTTTTCCTAAGTAGATCCTGTGAAGTAATAGCAAAAACTATCCTTTAGGTGAACTTATGATGTAGAGAGGCTAATTATACTATCATTATCATACATTAATACCCCTCTGGTGGGCTTTTCTGTATGCATTTTGGATAGCCACATGCACAGTTCCACCAAGGTGAGGAACCCTCCCCATATTAGCAAAACCCTCCTATATTTTAATATTCATATATTGTATAATGCATATTCCCATATTCTGTTATGCTAATAGCATCACTTGTTCTATAAAAAGCCCTGTCTTGCTTTGCTAGTTGCTGGTTCTTCTAAGGAGTCCAGCCCACCATTAAGAGTGTAATCCTCAATAAATGCTTTTGCTTGGGTTGGAAACAGTCTGAGTCTGTGAATTCTTTCGAGACAACCCTGCAACACACCTTGCCACCTCAACAGATAGGAACTAGTTCAGAGACAGGAAACAAAAGATTGGGGGGGAGATATATCTTAGAATGGAAAGGTGGAAAATGCTAGGGTACCCAAGACTCAGGGCTAAAACTTGACATTTAATATTTTTATAAATTATCTTGAGGAAAGAGTGAACAGTGAAATCTCCAAGCAGCCATAGAGATGCCAAACCATGGAGAATAAATTTCAAGTGAATATAGAGTTTTGAGTAGACAGAAAGATGGAAGTTGAGTTTTAAAGTGGGTAAGTTGGTTAGTAAACAAGCATTTATTAAGCACCCACTATATGCGAGTCACTATGCTAAGGACTGGAGATACAAAGAAAGGCAAAAAACAAAACAAAACAAAACAGTCCCTGCTCTCATGGAGTTCAAGTCTAATAGGAGAAACAAAATGCAAATGACTGTGCAAAAAAAAAGATGTATATACAAGATAAATTGGAGGTAATCTCGGAGAAAAGGCCCTAAAATTGAAGACTGGGAAAGATTGATTTCTTTTTCTTTTTTTGGGGGGGGGGCTAGGCAATGAGGTTAAGTGACTTGCCCAGGGTCACACGGCAAGTAAATGTCAAGTGTATGAGGCTGTATTTGAGCTCAGGTCCTCCTGACTTTAGGACCGGTACACTATCCACTGTACCACCTAGCTGCCCCTGGGAAAGGTTCCTTAAAGAAAGTAGGTCTTTAGCTGGGACTTGAAGGAAACTACGGAAGCTAAGAGGCACAAATGAGAGGAGAGAGGATTGGTTCCAGGTATGGGGGATAGCTAGTGAAAATTCATAAATGCATCGAGTTGGAAGATGGAGTGTCTTCTTCAAGTAACAGCGAGAAGCCCAGTGTCACCGGATCACAGAATAGTTGGAGAAGAGTAAGATGCAAGAAGACCAGGAAGGTAAGACTTTAAAGGGCTTTTAAAGCAAAACAGAGGATTTTATATTTGATCCTGGAGGCAATAAGCAGTTTGCTGAATGGACTTTATTGAATGGAGTGGAGGGTGGCATGGTCAGACCTATGTATGAGGAAGATTAATCTGGGTTTTTTTTTTGTTTTGTTTTAGGCAATTGGGGTTAAGTGACTTGCCCAGGGTCACACAGCTAATAAGTGTCAAGTGTCTGGATTTGAACTCAGGTCCTTCTGACTTCAGGGCTGGTGCTCTATCCACTGCGCCACCTTGCTGCCCCCAGGAAGATTAATCTGTCAGATTAATGCAGTAACTACTGGAGTGGGAAGATACATAAGGCTGTGATACCAACTAGTAGACTATTGCAATAGTCCAGGCATGAGGAGATGAGAGCCTGAACCAGGATGGAGGCAGTATCAGAGGAGAAAAGGAAGTGTATATAAAAGATCTTCATAGTACAAGATATTGATCTTAGAGAGGAAAATAATTAAACTCTAACAATAGGATAATAGCTCTCTGATGTGACCCAAGGAAAGGACCAAGGAATAATGGTAAATGCTACTTGAAGACATCAATCCCAAATCCTATATATCTTTTGGTAAGGCATGGAAATAAAACAAAACATCTCACTACCATTATCCAAATATTTGGGTTTATCTATAGTGTCAAGATATTAGGAGAGACCCTATTTTCCAGAACTAAGGCCCAGCAAACAAGTTGTGCCCTGAGCTTGGCACAACAACAATCCTTTGTGTTCACCATCTGGACAATCTTACACTCTGGCAAAATCACATAGTTATTGTATTATTTTGACCAACATCAGATGTTCTCTGAGCTCTGACAAGCACCAGACAAGCTTGGATAAGTACCGTATTCCAGTCATGAAGCCCTGCTATGAATCAAACTTGTCTCATTGATGCAATTACCCCACACTGTCAGGGCTGCATCTCGCTGCATAGCCCTTGATATGAGTATTGAGATCTTCTCACACTGACTTGGGTCCCCCAACTAAGGGCGGGGCCCTGACACATGTGTCTAATTTGCTTCCTTGCTTGCAAGCTATTTCCTTCATGTTGAAATTAAACTTCTGTTTGATTCCTGACTCTCCTGTCTTTAGCCTGCTTTGTTTGGCTCTGGCCATCCTCGGGTTAGAGGCCAGTTCAGTTCGTTTGACAACAGACAATAAAACCACAAACAACTTATTAGAGTCCTTCATCCCGGGAAGACATAAGGTTAAGAAAGGTCTGTATTAATGTCTATAAACTCTTGTGATAGGTTATGGATATATAAAAGGTGAACTTGTTCATATCATACAATAGCATTGTAAAGAAAAATAATGTTGAAAGACTTGAGGATTGTGATTAATGAAATGAACAACCATAATTCCAGGTGTTGACACTCACTATCCACCTCTTGAGAATGAGATAGAAATTTTTGGACAAGGCCAATGAAGGAATTAGCATTGCTTTACTATGCATATTTGTTATAAGGGTTTTGCTTTCCTTTTCTTTCCACACCCTTTTTGGAGGGAGAATTTCAATAAGGTTGGCCAAAAAAAGGAAAGGGGGAAAAAAGAGGGTCACTGAAAGTCTTTAAAATGAACAAAAGAAAATAGAAGAAAACACAAAAAGGACAAACAGCTTTATAAGTTATGTGTTTAATTTATTACATACTTGAAAAGAAAAGCAAATTGTACATAAAAGAGATTTACAGTTTTGTGTGTTCCATTTTACTCTGCATAAGAAAATACTCATTTTATTTATGGTTGGTTAAATTCTGAATAAAAAAATAAAATTTAATATGTAATGAGGGAATAAAAAGAAATTGTTCATTAAATCTCTGTGAGCCAAGGGTTCTTTGAAAGAGAGAGAAAAGTCTTTTTTAAGCAAATAAGAAACCCTAATTCACAAAATATCTATTATTCTTGAAAGATTGAAGAAAGCTGTAGGGTCAAGACAAACCTGGATAAAATATACAGTTTTTACACACCAACATATACACAATTTTTATATTCTTATAAACCCAAACTTCAGTAAATCCCTTAAGATCATTAGAAAAATTGTACCCTAATACATTGGGTTTGTGGTTTTATTAAAGTTTGACTAAATTTTGATGGAAGAACCAGGATTAATGCATGTTTTCTTTGTAGAAACACAATTTTCTTTTTAAAGTTTTAAAGCCACCTCTCTGTGTTTGCTGTTCCATAGTTTCAGAGGATTTCAGATTCTATAGAGAATGATACCAAGGTGCTACTTCAGTTATTAGAAGCTATCAGCACCATGGTCAGGGGTAGCAGCACCACACAAATAGCAACTGGCTTAGGAAAAAAAAAAAAAGCAAAGAATTGACACAGCTGAACTTAATTGAACTGAACTTTCATTTCTTCAACTTACAGAAGAGATATTATCAATGATTTTTAAAAGGGGAGAAGAGCTGCCACTCACTGTGAGTATTCTAATCACATTCATTGATTATGATGAATTTAGGCATTTTGGATTATTTGCAGAGTGAGACTCAGAACCAGTTAAGACTATGGGACTCACAAGGGTGTGGTCCTATCATTTGGATTTACTGAGAAGAAAATTCCCCTACATAGTTATTTCTCTATTTGACTCTTCTGGTATACTAATTGACAAGGAAGCAACAGGGAGAAAGGGAATGTATATGTATATCACTTCCCCAGTTGCCTGGTGCTCTATGTCAATCTTTGGCAATTTTCCTTGGATGGTAAGGGTTTAGATTTTATGTAAGGTTTGATACTGTGATGAGATGGTCTTTCAGAGACAGATTTAAGTACATTTTTTGATATGACACTTATTCTGAGACTCTGCTTCATCACCCTAAGATAGTGTTTTTTAGCCAAGATGAAATGCAAGTGCAGGATATAAAGGTAGAGTGGATCAAGGGATGTCATGCCATGGCAAGCAAAGGACCTAGCCAAGAAAAGTGTCAACATAAACACAGAAAAGAAGCCCAAAGCATATCTAATTAGTTGGAGATGTAGGACCAGAACCCAGGGTTTTTGAGTCATACACACAGTATTAAAAAAAAAACCCACACACATATCAGCCACCCTTGTCCCCATCAACATTATCACAGCATTGTATACTTCAACTCCATCTAGTCCAACTCTGTGTTAAGTAATGTCATATAATCTACCTTGTCCAAACCCCTTCCATCTCAAACCCACAAACACAACCTGTGAGAGCAGCTATAAAGGGTCAAGGATTATGCAGTCTGAACTTACATTGCTCTGTTTTACCTTAAGCCCTAAGATTCTATCACAGAGCCTTTATGCTTGGCATTTAATATTTACTGAGTACCTACGCCATGCTAGTTATGGAGTTTAATGTGTACCTGACATAGCCTCTTCCTCCTATTCTCCTTTTTGTCTTCACATAGAACCACTAATTGATTATCTCATCCAGTCATCAAAAATACTTATGATTAGCTATAGAGTAATAATAATAACTCACAGTTACATAATAATTTAAGACAGCAGTTCTCAAACTTTTTGTTCTCCAAACCCCTTTACACCCTCAAAATTAAATTAATTAAATTAAAATATCTAAAAACTTTTGTTTATGTGGGTTATATCTACTAATATTTACTGTATTAAAAATTAAAATATTTCAGTATTTTTATGGAAATAGTTTTGATCTTGTGAATTCCTTTAAAGAGGAGTCCCTAAACCCATTAGTGGTATTGAAAATGTTTAACAACTGACACTCCAAAATGGCTCTTATTAGAAAGAAGGAAAAAAGAATCTTATCAAACAAATATCTGACTTATTTGCTAGATGAGGAGAGATGCCTAGCAAAGGCAACTAGGCCAGAATATGAACTTGTGTAAAATCTTTTGAAGAAGGATAAGGGGTGCTTATAATCAATGTCATCTTGTAAAACAGAGCAGCAGTGGAGAGTAAAACCTTTTAAAAGGAAATTTGGCAAGATAACCAAGTAAGTAAAGGTCAAGAGAATTATAAGTAGAAGAAAAATGAAAAAGATTTACCGATAAAAAATAATTATAACAAACTTTTCTCAATGAATAACAATGGAATCATCACATTTGTTGAAGATAGTAATTATTTCAATTATTTTTAGTTGACTCTCTAGGGTACAACATCATCATATCAACTGCAAAAGTGATAGTTTTGTTTCTTCTTTACCTATACTTATTCCCTCAACTTCTTTTTCTTATCCTTATTGATAACATTTCTAGAGTTATGTTAAATAGAAGTGGTAACAATTGATATCATTGTTTCTCCTTGATCTTATTGGAAAGGATTCTGGTTTTTCCCCCCATTACATAAAATGCTGACTCTTGGTTTTAGATAGATACTATTTACCATGTTAAGGAAATGTCTATTTATTTCTGTTTTCTAGTGGCTTTTTTTTTTAAGTAAAAATTGGTATTGTATTTTGTCAAAAGCTTTTTTCTACATCTATTTATACAATCATATGGATGTTATTAATATGATCAATTATGTTTATAGTTTTCCTAAAATTAAACCAACACTGCATTTCTGTTATAAATCCAACTTGGTTATAGTGCATAACCTTTGATTTTTTTGCTATAGCCTTTGTACTAATATTTCATTTAAAATTTTTGCATCAATGTTCATTAGAGCTATTGGTTAATAGTTTTCTTTTTGTATTTTGATTCTCCCTGGTTTAGGTATCAAAGCCATATTTGTACCATAGAAGAAATTTGGTAGGATACATATATTATTTTTTTCAGTTTGTTTAATATTGGATTTAACTTTTCTTTGAACTTTTGATAGCATTCACTTGCAAATCCATCTGGCCCTGCTTTTTCTTTTAGAGCTCATTAATGACTTGTTCAATATCTTTTTCTGAGATAGAGATATCTTCAAGTTTTTTTTTCCCTGTTATTTGGGAATATTTTGTGCTTTTGTAAATATTCCTTTATTACACTTAAGTTTTTTATTTTATTGGCATAGAGTTGGGCAAAATGATTTCTAACAATATGTCCTTTTTTGTCTTCATTTGTTGTGAATTCATTTTCTTCATTTTTGATCTTGGTCATTTGGTTTTCCTCTTCTTTTTCATCAAATTAGCTAATGGTTTATTTTTTTTTCTTTTTAGCGAGGCAGTCGGGGTTAAGCGACTTGCTCAAGGTCACACAGCTGATACGTGTCAAGTGTTTCGTCTGAGCCTGGGTGCGAACTGAGGTGCTCCTGACTTCAGGGCAGGTGCTTTATACACTGCGCCACCTAGCCGGTTTATTATTATTTTTTTTTAAAGATAGCTTTGTTAATGGGATTTTTTTTTTTGGCTTTCATTTTTGTTAACTTCTTTGTTAGTTTCTTCTTTGATTTTCAGGATTTCTATTTTGGTGTTTAATTGGGGTTTTAAAATTTGTTGACTTTTTAGGGTTTTTTAATTGCATGCCCAATTAATTGACCTGTTCTTTCTTTTGTTGATGGAAGTGTTTAGAGCTGGAAAATTTCCCCTCACAACTGCTTTGGCTGCATCACAAAATTTTAGTAGTTTGCCATTATTATTCACAAAATTATCTATTGTTTCCATGTTTCGTTCTTTGACTCAGTAAAGTTTCTTTAGCTTAAGGTTAGCTTTTCACTCTTCTTAACTCCTGACCCCAGGGTGCACTCTACTGTACTCACAATAGACTTCCCATTGCCCTCCCCACCTCTCCCCACAATACTGCCTGCTGAATCATTCTGAGGCTGGAGATAAACCAACCTCACCTGCCCTTTCATTTTCTCCTTTGCCTCCTTGTCATTAGCAAACCAGGGGGATGTGCGGGACCCTAAGAAAGAAGTGCTAGCAACCCCCACTCCTTCAAAGTCTCTGACAATGGCCCCGCCCTCCACTGGCTCCTCCCCCTTCAAGTGTTCCCTTAGGGCAAACCTAGGTGGAAGCTCCTCCCTCAAAAACGGACCCCTCAGCTTGGAGGGAGCATCCAAAGAAAATGTCTTTCGGGTCTCAGGACCGGTGAGGGGCGGGGGAGAAAAAAAAAGAGCAGTTCCTATGGAAACAGACTGTGATGGTGGACTTTTGAACGGCAGAGAAGTTGCGCTACTTCCCCTCTTCTCTAACCTAGCCAATGGAGACCAGAGCCTAGATGCTGGGCAGGGATTAAATGTCAGTTCTAGAACCATCAGAACCTTCAGCAAATGAGAACTTCTATTGCCGTTCGAAGCTGGGGAAGAGGGGAGCGAGAAGAAGAGGGGAAACCACTCAGCCCTTAGCATTCTGGGAATTGTAGTCCCTAGGCCTCTCTGCGCAGCTGTGCTGCCCGCTTTCGCCTGGAGATGTGTGCGCATGCTCGCCGCCATGATTGGAAAAGATGATTGTCTCCGAGTCGCGTCTTTGTCAGTCCAGGCCCCGCAGCCGGTGACCAGGTATTTAGTGACCGAGCGTCCGTCCCCGATACCCACTCGCACTCTCGCCCTAATAGGAGCAGGTCCGGGAGGGGAAGAAAACGGCTTGTGCTCCCTGGGCGTGACCGCTTGGGCCCTGGATGTGCGCGGCGGGGCCTGCCCTGGGGGTGCCGGGGACTGTGGCCGAGCCGTGTGGACGTGTGGCCGCTTCCAGCAGCTTTGCTTATCCTGTTTGACCACAGCACCGCGTGCCGCCGGTAGAATGTGAGCTCCTTGAGGGCAGGGACTGTTTCAGCTTTTTTATCGTAGGCACTTAATAAATGCTCTTTGACCGAATGAATGACTGAAACTCACCTTGTGTCCATTTTGTGTATCCAGGGTTTCTGGCCATCTCCGCAGGTCTCGGAGGGCCTGCTGTGCCTGAGGCTGCTGGGTCCCTCCTGCTGACTCCTTCCCGACTCTGCCTAATCGGCCCTGGGTAGCTCCTGGGGCAACAGAGGGAGGATTCATTCCTGGGGAGACAGATCAGAGAGCCCCACAGTGAAGGAAGGTCCAAGCTCTGCAAGAAGGTGAATGTGGAGGAAGATCCCACATCTGACTTGAGATCTTTGACTAGAGCTTTGGGGCAGAAAGGAGCAGGTCCTGGAGCTGCTGGTGCTTTAGCAATTTTCTGATCCACCTGCCTGGTTAGATAGCAATTGGGTGACAGCAGAACACCCAGAAGCCATTGAGAAGTGGCTGACCATGGAAGATCTGACCCAAATGCTTGGGGAGAGAGGTGAGAATTACAGAAGGGGAGGGAAGGTGATAGGTACCCCAGGATGGGAAGAGGAAAACATATCTCAAAAGAAGGTGTCTGAGTGAGGGAATGGGCCAGGTGGGAAGTAATCAACATTTAAGGATTATCCCAACTTTGTTTAACTTTTGTTTTTCCTACTATGCCCCTTTCTGTCATCCCAGTACACACATAGAGGTTCTTATCTTTCCAAGTCCAAAGGCTCTGAACTTGTTTGCTCCCACAGCTATCATCACCTTAATCTCTGGGGTCATGAGGATTCACCTTCCTAGTCTGTCTCAAATAGAGAACAATTCCGTTTCCTTTTAGATCAATTTGCAGTTTTTCCACAAAGAACTTTTACTGAGAACCTAAGAGAAAACACAAGGAAAACTTCACTCTAATACCAAGTTTCTAGTATGCAGTTATCTGAATAATGTTCAAGTCTTTCCCAGAACAGATTCTTTGGTCAGCAGAAGCTATTATGTTTAGCTAGCTCTTGCAGGGCATCTGACCTTGGTTCCTCTTTATCTTAAATCCTGTATGGGGAACCTTGCTACGCATCTCCCCTTTGTAAACTTTAAGTGTTTCCTCTCTACTCCCTCTTGTGTTTCCTCCTTCACTCCAGGGAGGGGCTGAATTTGGTGCATGGATCTCAGGTGATGAGAATTATATATACATGCACACATACACACACATATAAATTGTTTTTATATCACCTACAATTCCCAATATATTCTTTCCCCTTCCTACTCCCAGAGCACCATAAAGAAGAAGAAAAAGGAAGTTCAGGAAAACTGACCACCATATTGAAAAAGTCCGACATACTCAGTGTTCAATACCCTTAGGCCTACACTTTTGCAAAGAAATAGGGAGAAGGTGCGTTCTTTTACCTCTCTTTGGAGGTAAAGTTGGTTATTAGAGACAATATATTTTTAATTAGTTAATGGGTCAGGTTTCATTAGAAAGAGGAGGAACCCATTATATATCAATAATTATATATTATATTAAAGTCATGACCAATGTTGTCAGGTTGATATTACCATTATATGGTATATATTATGCTTTTTAAAGAATACAGAGATCCTTTTCTTTCATTTTTTTTCTTTATGAACTGACCAAACATCAGCAAACATGAACATTTAATACTTCAAAGACACTTTCCCATTGGGTGTTCTTGGATTAGAGAATAGGTAGATCTCTCTGGCCCTGTGGTATGGTGAGCTCAGTGAGTAAGAATGTTGGGAATCTCAATATGGGTCCCCTATGTTATCCTTCAGCCACATCTTTGCTCTGCTTTGTAACATGTCCTCTCAAGCCAAGGTTCTTCCCAACATTCACCATTAGCTGTTCTTGGTGGTAATCTGGTGGAGAAAGTAGAGTAGAGGGGGAAGAGAAGGACTATCCAATCATACCTTCTTTTAAGCCATTTTCTCCGAAAGCTTCTGCCATCCCAGCCAAATATCAAATAGTCAGTACATTTAGCTTTTTACTTCTCAGAAAGTTTTTTCATTAGTTATCTCATTTGGTCCTCCCAAGGACCCTATGAGTCAGATAAGATAGATATTATCATCTTTCCTGTTTTACAAGTTTGGAAACTGAGACTCAGATAGGTCAAGTAAATTACCTGCAATTTCATAATTAGTGGGAGAACCAGGACTTAAATCCAGGTCTTCTGACTTTGGTCCTGTGTTTATTTCAGTAAGTGATATTTCTCCCTGTTTGAAAACCTCATGTTTTATATCTATGAAGCTGGAGATTGTGAATTGGGGGAAAGACACAGCAGAATGTTTTCATGAGCTTCACATTAATAAAAGCTTTCAGAACTACACTTTTATTTGTCTGGCTGTCTTTGAAAGTATACTTTCACTGGGACTGTAGGCATTAGGCCTTTAAACCTTGAAACTATTAGGAACACAAGGATAGACTCTGGGTCCTACATGGCAATGCCTATGGTTCTCTCATTGGGAATGGGGTTAACTCATGGTCTCCCTTGGTTCTCCTTCCTTCATAAGGAATGTGGGGAATCACATCCACCTGGCATGTTAGTCTAGCATGTGGTCTGATGAGTCTGGGAACCACAAAGCAGGAGGGTTTCCCTCATGGCTCCTTTCTCTTCCCCAGCTCTGCTTTCTCAGGACTCTACCTTTCCCCAAGAGGGGAGCATGGAGGAAGAGAGAATTAACTCTGGGCTCCTGACAGCCAAATCCCAGGTGAGTTGGGGTTGCTTCTCTCTTTTGAAATGCCAGCTCAGGTATCAGAGGGTAGATACATTTCCTCTCTCATCCTTTTGTTTTTCTGCCCAAGGACATAAGCTCCAATTCGTCTTTATAGAGGTGTTTTTGGTATTTGAATGTTCTCAATTTGCCTTTCTTGGTGGCCATCTCAGTATTGTTCTCTTTGCTTAGCATCCACTCAACCTATTAAATAGGTGATTCAGAGCTACCATACTATACTATATTCATGAGCCTGTGAATAGAACAAATATGTGGCAGTCTTCACTCTCAAGAAGCTTACTTTCTCTTAGGCTTTTAGTTTTCTTATCTGTAAAAATAAAGGAATTAAACTAGATGATTTTTAAGGCCCATACTATCTTTGAGAGACCAAAGAAGTTTATGTGATTTACCCAGTAGTAGACTGAGGTAGATATTGAACTTGATCTAGAACCTGGGACTTTTGACTCCTTATCTAGTATTCTTTTAACTGGCTGAAGCTCGCTAGAGAAAAAAGACACAAAATAATTATTTTTATTATAAATAAAAATACAAATATATGGGTAAATGTCAAAATAAATGGCATAGACAGTAGATAAAGGAATTCAGATTACAATGGACAAAAGAAGACTTCCTATCAGAGCTGGGATTTGAGCTGGCCCTGAGGTTAGACAGGTTTTTGTGTAATTGGAAAAGACTGGAGAGGGCATTTCCATAAGTGAGGCCATCATGAACAAAGTCCCAGAGGCAGAGTGGGGACCAGTTACACTGGCCTGGCCAAAGTGGAAGGATCATGTTAGAAAGTAGTGGAAGATGGATTGGATATATAGGGTAGAGTTGGATCATGGAGGGCCTTGAATGCCAGCAACCTGAGGAATTTAGAATTAGATCACTTGATATGAGACAGGGAAGTGAAGTGGTAAGTGAATGGTTGACTGTAACAAAGAAAGGAAAGATAACACAAGGGTTTATATGATGGGAGGCTCTATTGATAGTAAATATGGAGATGATTGTATGGCAGTTTTAGACCATTTCTCTGAAACTGCAACAAGTCTAAATGTCAGAACTCTTGCAGGTTTTTCTCTGAGGAGTACTCCATTTATTAGGAGTGTGGTAGCAGAGCAGTCTTTCCTATCCATTTTCCTAGAAGCTAGCTGTTTACACATTCTGAACAAGAAAACAAAATAATAGCGATGACAACCCAGAGGAAGTTGAATACCCGATATAAGCTTTTATGTCTATATTGTCCACGGGGAAACAGATAATTTTAATAGTTTAATTAAATAATAGTTTAATTAATAGTTTAATTAAAAATAGTTTAAGATTCCATAGGTCAACTTTCACATATATGTGACACCACTTTAATCAGTCTTTTCAGGTATCCAGTTTATGGGGACTTTGGGAGAAAAGAGGTTGCAAAACTCACATTTTCATGAAGTAAGCTAGTGAATCTTAACTGCTGTGTTCTGGCAATTAGTTCGTATTCAGTTCTAGTAGAAAAGCACCGAACTTGGAGTCAGAAGACCTTGACACATACTATCTGTTGGGCCATGGGCAAGTCATATAACTTTCCGAATTTGTAAGTTTCTTCTCTGTTAAATGGAGATAATAAATAACACATACACTGTTTACCTCAGAGGACTGTTGTGGGAAAAGTGTTATGTAAGCCTTGTAAAGCACAATGTACATGTGGAACTATTAATATAATTATTATTACATTCATCAATATTAAATTCAGTTCAGTAGACTACTATTCAGTTCAACAGGTGTCTACTGTCTTCAATGTTAGGTCTATAGACATAAAATGGCACTCAAGCTTAAATAACTTCCAGTGTTATGCCTAGGGAAAGTAAAGGATGATGTACATAGCTAATTATAATACAAGATAGAGTGAGATGAGTGCAGAGGAGAGATCCAAAATAGCCTAGGAAAATTTGAGGAGATGGAGAACACTTTCATTTGGCTGGAAGAAGCTTGCTTCATGAAGGAGGGGGCTACTGAACTAAGCCTTTGAATTAAGATAAGGATTTTGAAAGACAGAGATGAGGGAGAGAGTACCTTCTAGGCATGGGGAACAGCCTACACTGATATATGGAGGTAAATGAAGGCTTAAAAATGAGGAAGTGAGATTGGGGAAACTTAACAGTCTAGTTTGGAATGCAGCAAGGGGAATAATGTGAAATAAAGCTGAACAAGTCAGAGCCAGATTGTGGAGGGCTTTAAATACTAGATCAAGGACTTGATTTTTATCTAAGAGCCAGTAGGGAGCCACTGATAATTTTTGAATAGGAGAGTGACGCCACCAACACCCACTACCACCACCACTATCATAGTTTAGAACAAGTGCCAAAAGTAAGAATTTTATTGTCATTTATCTAGGTTTCTTGTTTGGGTCATAGAACTCAAAGGCCAAATAATCAAGTATTATAATGTGACACATTATTGTAAATGCATATCTGATTTACAGCTAGAGCCCTGTGCAAGCATTAACATTAACATAGTACTTTAATGTTGGCAAAGCATTTTATATACATTATCTCATTGAGCCTCAACTACCTTGTAAAATAGGTAAGAGTATTATCACCCCACTTTTATAAATGGGGAAACTGAGACTCAAAAGTATATGACTTGCCCACGACCTCTAACACAACTAGTGTTAGTGATGAGATTTGAGTCTCAAGTCTTCCTGACTATAGGTGCAGCACTCTTCTAAAGCATGTTGCCCACTCCACTGTATGAAGCTGACATGCCCACATCTGTGCCTTAGGACAATTAACTTTGACTGCTTTGTGAAATGTGGTTTGGAGAGGGGAAAAACTCAAGGCAGAGAGACCAGTTTTGGTGCTTTTAAAATCATCTGGGCAAGAGAAGCTGAGGATCTGAACTAGAATATTGGCAGTGTGAGTGAAGGGAGATGGATAGGGGAGATGGGGAGGTAAAATTTCTAAGATTTGGCAATGAATTGGATGTAGGAGCTGACATGGAAAGAAAAGGCAAAGATGACTTTTGTACACAAACACACATACATACGTATATACATACATATACATCCACACAAATATGTCTATAGGCCTAGCATAGTATTTGAGACAACAAAAAGAGAGGACAGCTTATATGCATATGTAGACATGTGTGTATGCATGTATATGTTATATATAGTGCATATTGTACATACACAGGCATAAATGTATGACTGTCTCTATGTATATATATATATATACAGACAGTCTGTACTTTCCTACTTTTTGTTAAGTTGTGATTTTGGAAATGACTTTGTAAAATGATCACTATAAAGTAGATAATAATAGTCCTGTAAGTGTAGTGTTAAAATTAGGAATTCTATTGCTGACCCAGAACTCAGAATCATCAGACATTAGAATTGGAAGGGACCTCAGACATCACCTAGTCCATAACCATCATTTTATAGATAAGGAAACTGAGGCCAAAAGAGATGAAGTGATAAGGCCACGTGTTAATGGCAGAGCTTATTCCTTACAATCCTGTGAAATAGTGTATTATTATTCCCATTTTATAAATGAGGAAACTGAGGCTTAGAGAGGAAACTTGTCCATAGCTAGGATATGTCAGTTAGATGAACCCAGCTCCCCACCAGGCGCTGGCATTTGCCTGCCACAATCTGACTCTAATCTGCCTTTCCACATTTATGTTATTCTTCACATACTTTGTGTTCCTGCCAAACTAGCCAAGAACTGTTCCTAGAAGCATTCTATTTCCTGTCTCTGTACCTTTGCAAGGCTGTCTTCCACTTATGTAATGCACTCCTTCCTACCTCTGCCTTTTAGCATCTTTAGCTTCAGTCCCCAGCTCAGGGGCCAACTCTTATGCAAACCACGTCTCCTTTTTTTGCTAACCACATCTACTTTCCCCTTCACTGTGCACCCTTCTCTCCCAGTTAATGTTCTCTCCTTCACTACATTACCTTGTATTTACTTAATTGTGTACTGTTGGATTCCACAGATAGAATGTAACCTTCTTGAGGGCAGAGGTGTGTGTGTGTGTGTGTGTGTGTGCGCGCGCACGCGCGTGCATGCGCATGCACCTGGATGTATCTATCCCCAGTGCCTCACATAGTACTTTGCACATAGTGGATGCTTAATAAATATTTGTTAAATGGTCACATGATTTTAAAAATCCACATTATCAATCCAAATCTTTTGGCCATTTTTATAAATTACAGTGAATTTCAGCTTTATTTTGTTATCCTTGGCTTAGAATTTGGAACTAGAACAAACATTAGATCATTTAGTCCAAACCACTTACATTTCAAAGACTAAAATTGAGACTCATGGGGGGAACATGACTTGTTCTGGGTTCCATGGCTAGTTCAGGGGAGAGTCAAGGTTAAAACCAAGATCATCAGACTTCTAGTGTAGCATTCTTTACTCTATGCTACAGCCATCTGATTGTTGGAAAGAATG
The DNA here is from genome assembly GCF_900497805.2 of Vombatus ursinus. NCBI lineage: Eukaryota > Metazoa > Chordata > Mammalia > Diprotodontia > Vombatidae > Vombatus > Vombatus ursinus. The sequence continues at coordinate 51,117,549 of NW_020954564.1, read as the reverse complement.
GTCCTTTCTTTCCTTCAATTCAAATGACAAAATTAATTGTGAATAATAAGTAACCTTGAATTGTAGTTGCTGGTATCCAGAAGCCATGGAAACTTGTGACAATAGTGTCTAGGATTTTTTTTTAATTGTTCAGAAATTATGGTATATTTGTACTGACTTACAGGAAAATCCTTTTTTAAAAAATCATTTTAAGTCCTCTAGATGATAGGAGAACTCATCTTCCTGAGTTCAAATCTGGCCTTAGACACTTACTAGCTTGTGACCTTGGGCAAGTCACTTAACCCTATTGTAAAATTAGTTGGAAAAGGAAATAGCAAACCACTCCAAGATCTTTGCCAAGAAAACCCTAAATGGGGTCACGAAGAGTTAGACATGACTGAAAATGACTGCACAATAACAAACAACAACAGATTGTAAACTCTTGGAAGGTTGGAGCCATGCTTTTTGTGTCATCCTCATCAGCTAACATAATATTTTCCACTGAGTATATGATCAACAATAGAATTATAAGATTTTAAAGATGTAAGAGACCTAAAATCTAAAGTAGTACTTGTTGAATAAATAAAATTATGGGATGTCACTTTAATTTTTTTTTTAATTTTGGGGGGGCTAGGCAATGGAGTTAAGTGACTTGCCCAGGGTCACACAGCTAGTAAGTGTCAAGTGTCTGGATTTGAACTCAGGTCCTTCTGACTCCAGGGCCGGTGCTCTATCCACTGTGCCACCTAACTGCCCCCCTGGGATGTCACTTTAAAAAAAAAAATTAAATTGTGAACTCTCATAATGGTGTTCCAAGGATGAATCTTTAAAAAGGTACATATTTCAACCCCCGTATACCAAAAATCTGAACTTTCAACCTATCTATTTTATTCTTAAAGCCAGACTAAAAAGTTGAGAAAAATTTCAAATTCTTGGGCCATCTTGTGTTGTACAAAATTTCATTTTTGAGACAAAAGACAGAGACTTATATTTCATGCATAAAAATTTGTTTTTGCTTGAAAATTCCCCAACTTTTCTGTCTCTAAGTATTGGGGATTTCTGTTAGAACTATTAATATTCAAGTCCATTTTTAAAAAAACCTTTTAAAACTATTTTTCTGTTTCTTCTGAGTTCATTGAAAACGTGCACTTATCTTAGTGGAGATGGACATCCTCACATATCTCTGGATTTAGAATCATAGGTCTTTTTTTGTTGTATTTAAAAAACTTTTAAAATGCATATCTATTACATGTAAGATCATAACAAGATTCCTTGAGAGATACATCCAGTGATAATTTTGTGTAGTAATTCTCTCAATCTCAATATTGAGACAAAAAAATAGGATAATATGTGCCTATAACTATCATGGAGGATCTCCTCCATAAAACTCATAGGGAAGACAGATCCCTTACAGATTGGTTGGGTACTTTTGTTTGTTTGCTGACTGAAGCAAGCTCTGAAACACTTTAGGCTCTCTTCAGAGAAATGCTTGTCCACTCATAAGATCTTAACTAATAATACACCATTCTTGATGAAGAATGCATATAGCCCAGATTATATATGAATGGACAGCCCTTTCAGTTATTGTATCAGCATGTATATTTTGCACAAGTACTATAAATAGACATGAAGTTGGCAGACAAAATTGAACATGAATAGGAGAACTAGATAAGTTGCACTTAGGAAATTAAACAAAGCTTTCAAAAACCTTAAGATGCTTACCAGCATATCTTTTCAATGCCAGTATTTTCCCAATGATGCTACATGACTATGAATCATTAAATACTATCATCTTCAAACAATCAAATTTGTGGGTGACCCAAAGGAAAATAGAGAAATGTAGGGTCACCTTAAATAGCTGTATCATTTTGCTAATGACTGCATGCAAGATATTGCGTAAGAGACAAAATGCTCATGAAAGAAGGCAAAAGGCTGGTCATGTAGTAAGAGCAAGGGAAAACAGATAAATGGACCAAATGTTGTGCTAGAATCCGTGAAATAACAGAAGACCCAAAGGAACTCCTCTAGTTCATTGGGTAGATCTTCACATGAATGATTTATGACAGGACATATACCTATACTGTATAGATTGGGAAGGCATATTTAGGTTGCATATTGTACTAGAAAAAGGGGCATCAACATCAACACTTATTACAAATCCATCAGAGTTTCAAAACATTAGATTAAATAAATCAGGTTATGTTCAGTAAAACATTGCCTCTCATGTTCTCCTTATAGACAGGATGGAGGGATGTGGGCTCTGAGATGTAGTCTAGGTAATTAATAGCTCAGATAGATTTGAATTTGGTCAAATGATCCGAATTGGTCAATGTCATCTTGGAAGTAGGTGTTGAGTTGAGTGTCCTAGGGATCTATTCTTGGCCCTATGCTGTTCAATGTTTTTATCAATTGCTTATCTAACTAGGCATAGAAGGTGTATCTGTAATAAATAATTGAAAAGTTGAATAAAAACTGATTGTTCTCTCGTGTCATGTGTGTGCTCACATTCTTAACAAAAGATGTATGATCCTTAATGGCAAAAACCATGTTTCATACTTTTAAAATACTACTTACATAGTAAAAAACAAACAATTTTTGAGTTGATTTGGAATGCTTAGCATCCTATGTGTTTATAGAATCTCAGAGTTTGAAGGGACATCTAAGGTCATCTAAGACAAACCCTCTCTGAAACATTAAACTTCTATTCACCATCCCTCCCAGGTAGGCATCTCACTTTTTCTAGAAGACCTACAGTGATGAGGAACCCACTTCTCCTCATAAGCCCATTCTACTTTTGGGCAGCTCTAATTATTAGGAAGTTTTTCCTTATATTGAGAAGAAATCCACCCATTGATCCTACTTATGACCTTCTAGGACAAGTAGAGTGAATCCAATATGTCATCCACGTGAAAACCCTTGAGATACTCCCATGCTACTGGTCAACAAGCATTTACTAGATGTTAGAGATACAGTCACAAAAATAAGTCCCTGTTCTCAAGGAGCTTATATTCTAACAGGATACAACATTCACAAATAAGTGAATACAGAATATATAGAAAATAAATATATAGTGATAGAGGAGTACTAACAATTAGGGGAATTAGGAAAGGCCTTTTCAATGAGGTGGCACTTGAACTGAGCTTGGAACGGAGCTGGAGTTTCCAAGAAGTAGAGATGAGGAGACAGTATTCTAGGCACATGGGACTGCTTGTGTAAAGTCACAGAGGTAGGATATGGAGCATCATGTAGGGACAAGAGCAAGTAGGCCAGTGTGACTGGAGCATAAAGTGTGTGAAGAGAAGTAGCGTATAATCAACCTGTAAAATAGGCTGGAGACTTTATTCTAAAGGATACAAACTGAAAAGTATTTTATTCTAAAGGATAAACCAGTGAAGTTTCTCTGTTAGAGAAGTTGACATGGTTACACCTGTGCTTTATGAATGTCAATTTGGCAACTGGGTGGAGATGAATTGCAGAGGAGAGAGACTGGTTGTAGGGACTCCCACTAAGATTCTATTGCAGCAATTCAGGCAGCAGGGGATAAAGGCCTGAACTAGGGTAGTTGTGGTGAAAAGAGAAGTGAATATGAGAGATGTTGAGAAGATTAAATTGATAATAACTTGATAACTGATTGATATTAAACATTCCCATATCCTTCTACAGATCCTGATTCCCTTCCCCTGAATGCACTCCACTACATTAATATCTTCCAGAATGTTACACCTGGATCTGAATACAACACTCCCGATGTATATTACCAGAACAGAGTACAGTGAGACCATTACCACCTTTGTTCTGTGCCCTACACCACCATTAATGCAGACAAAATTTGCATTAGCATTTTTGATTTCCTATGTTGTACTGTTGACTCATACTTGACTTGCAGTCCAATAAAATCCCTAGGTCTTTTTTAAGATGAATTTTATCAGGCCATATTCTCATCATTGTACATATAGTTGATTTTTGAAAGAATATTATTCATCCCTGTTTGGCCCATTTGTTTAACCCATCAAAATCTCTCAAATCCCTATTTTTACTTGTAACATATTAGTTCCCAGCTTCATGTCATCTGCAAATATGATAAACATTCCATTTCTGTCTTCATTGAAGTTATTGGTAAAAATAATGTTGAACAGAACAGATCCAAGAACGTGTACTGCAGTAGTTCCCTGGAGATTTCCTTCCAGCTTGATATCAACTCATTAACTACTACTTTTAGGGTCCAAATTCAGCTAGTTTTGAATACACCTAACTGTACTATCATCTAATCTGCATCTTTCCATCTTGTCTTCAGTGATATAATGAAAGACTGAGAAAGGCCTTGCTGAAATTGAGGTATATGCTATCCTTATGGTACTCACTCAATCTACCAGTCTAATAACCCTATTTAAAAAAAAGAAATTAACTTAGCATAAAATGATTTGGATTTTATTAATTCATGTTGGATTATATATCCTTACTAAGACTACTTCCTATAAAGCCTGCCCTCATCTTCTAATGCTCCCAACATTACCCAAAGCCACATTGCTGATGGTTCTAGGTTTAGCAGGAATGTCTTTGGAATTTCAGGAGTCATTGACGTTCAAGGATGTGGCTGTGGACTTCACCCCGGAAGAATGGGGGCAGCTGTACCCTGCTCAGAGGGACCTGTACAGGGAAGTAATGCTGGAAAACTATAGGAACCTGGTCTCATTGGGTAAGGGTGGCTTCCCTGTATGATTCAGAACCTGCCCTTTGGAGTATCTTTGTTTCCTCAATTGTTAAATGCTATGGGGCCTCTGAAATGTTAGCAGAGTTTGGGCTTGGAATTCAGGGTTCAGAGAAACAGGGTGTCCTGGCTCCCTCTTTCCAAGTGAAAGGGCTATACTTCATAGCATTAGAAATGGGCAGCTTCAATGTGCTGCTCATTATGCTGCACCTTTCTCACCCTTCAGAGGTCTTGAAGAGCAAGTCACTGAGACTAAATTCTAGGATTGTTCTTTGTCCCTAGCACAAACACCCAAGTCCTTTGTCTTTACCCATGAGCAGGGCATCAAGTTTCCAAACCACATTTGATCTCCCAGTTGGAGCAAAGAAAAGAACCTTGGATGATGGAGAGAAAAATCCCAAGAGGGAACTTCCCAGGTGAGTGATGAGAGCGAGGCAAATAGGAATTACTGTAAGTAAAAGTCATGATGGGATGAGATTTGGGGAACGTGGGTGACCCTCCGCAAAAATCCCAATACCTGTAGAGTAGACTGGGGCCATTTGACAAAAGCTACTTTGGATACCCTGATTTCACCTTGCTGTATCATAGAAGAGACTTAGATATCATCTAATATCCTACTTTACACAGACTTTTTCTCCTATAACATCCCTGAAAGATAGCTAGCTATCCAGCCTCTACTTGGACATTTCCAGTGGCAACAAGATAGCTTGTTCTATTTTGGGTCAACTCTAATATTTAGAAAGATCTTCCTTATATTGAGTGAATTTCCTTGAATGAACTTCCTGATTTCCTACAACTTCCACTAAATGGTCCTACTTCTGGCCTTTGTAGTAAAGTAGAATAATCCTACTCATTCTTCTGCATACCAGCCCTTCAAACATTTGAAGTCAGTTCCCATATATCTCCTAAATTTTCTCTATGCTCCAATCTCAGAAGAAGAGTTGTCCTTGTTAAATAAAGCTTAACTCCCCCTCAAACTCAGGATTTTGTCCATTATAGCATCTTCTCAGTGCTAGATCCTATAATTCTCTTTGTAACATCATTAGTCTTTTTCTTTTCGTAGACTCTCTATATTTTTATTCTTCAAATTTGTTATCAATACTTACTACCTCAATTTCCATTTTGATTTTCAATTATAGTATTTTAATACTTACAGAGCACTTAACCCCTATAATCTGGTGTCTATTCTCCCTCCATTGCTATCCTTATTTGTATCCACCAGACCCCACACACATATCCCATACTTTCCTAATGGCCTTTTTTTTTTTTTTAGGCAATTAGGGTTAAGTGACTTGTCCAGGGTCACACAGCTAGTAAGTGTCAAGTGTTTGGTCTGAGGCCAGATTTAAACTAGGTCCTCGTGCTTTCAGGGCCGGTGCTCTATCCACTGTACCACCTAGCTACCCCTGTAATGGCCTTTTCTTAGTCTCCATCTTCTTCACCTTCATTGTATCTGATAGTGATGACTTATATTTGATATTGATTCTTGAATTTCCTCCATTAGCTTATATGATGCTCTACTGTGTTGCTCTTTTTCACTGACTTTTCTTCCTCCCTCTTCCCCTTTATTATAGGACTTGGTATCTTTAGCTCTCTATTTCTCCTTTTCTGTAGTAAGTCCCTTGGAAAACTTAATCATTGTGATTATTGTAGCTGTTCTTTTTATGCTTATGACTCTCAAATCTATACTTCAAACTTAGATGTATTACATATGTACTAGTTACATTTTCACCTGCCTCTATGATAATCTATTTGAATATCCCACTGTTCACTTCAAACTCAACATATTTCAAATTGAATTTACCCTATTTTATCCGAAATACCTTATCAGATCCTGCATTTTTGCCAGTAGTAGTACTACTACTTTCCTAATCTTGAAATGGTATAGTCATATTAAATAATCCATCTCCTTCATGTCCAATCTATCATCAAGTCTTGTTCTTTTAAAATCTCTTAAGACTCAGCCCTTATTCTCCGTCATTCCAGGCCAGGTCTACATTACCTTACATCTGGATTTGTGGTGTGATGGAAAGAACACTGAATCTGAAGTCAGAAGATCTAAGTTTATATCCTAGGAGACCCTGGGCAATTTACTTCCCTCCTAAGGGTTTCAGTTTTTCAATGCAAAAAATGAGAGGGTTAAATTTTTTAGTTCTCTTCTATTTCTAAGTTGTTTGAGTCCATGGTTAATGTTAATTGTACCTGGCCATCGTAATGGTAGACTCTTTCTCCCCTATAATCCATTTTGTATGCGATTGTCAAATTAATCTACCGATGACCAATACATTGAAGCTGTTCACTGTTGACTCTACAAAGAACAGACATTTCTGAGAAGCAATATGATAGAATGGATAGGATACTGGACTAGGAGTCAGAAAGACCTGGATTCAAATCCCATCTTCAAACATTTGTTAGCTGTGTGATCTGGGTATTTACCAGATAAGGGATTTCCCTTAACTTTTCTGTTCCCCAATTTCTTCAACTGTAAAATGCAGGAGTTGTACTCAGTGGCCCCTGAGGTCCATTCTAGCTCTAAATCTATGATTCTATGAACTTCCAGAAAAGGGAGGAAAAAATACCTTGTCTCTGCATCCTAAAGAAATTAGAAATATTGGACAGCATTCTTACCTGAGAACCTCTAGGGCCCCATGGTTTTTTAATCTTTAAAGAGACAGACCCTCAAATGGACAAGATTAATATGAGAAAGTCATTACCCTGTCAAGATGCTGCTCAGAGTTTGGTGACTACTGATTGCCTCCTAAATCACATCTAAATCTTCCTACCTCTATTTCTCAACCCATAGATTCTGCTTCCTGTTTTTTATAGGGGATGCCCTTTCTCTAACTGTGACTTTGAATATATTCTGCTCTGTCGTAAACACCCTCCACTTTTCTTTTTGTCTACTAAATCATAAGCACAAAGCCTTTAATGTCCACTGAAGTTCCTCTCCTCCAGGAAACCTTCCTTGATTACTACATGTTATGTTGATCTTCCTTTTTTTTGAAATTCTAAAACACATATAATCTTTGCCACATAGATCTACCATTTATTTATATGGACTTTTATTTTCAATGTTTTACATGTGTTAAGGCTTCTTATTTAGCTAGTAAGGTATTTGGAAGGAATGACCTTTATCTCACCCTTCCCCTTTATCTCTAGTATTGCTTAAATGGTAAATGCTTAGTAAACAATTGAGTGGTTGGTTACTATGGAGCCACTAGGATCCCAGAGCTGTTGACCACTGGAGTCCTGTGACCTCTGATACAGGTGGACCTGAGATAATTGGGAAAGGGTCACATAGAGTTATAAGAAATACAGCTGTTGATGTCCTTATGATACAAAGTCATCCTTGCTGTGCCTTTAGGCATAGGCCATATACTTCAGGCAGCTTGCAGTACTGTAGCCCAGTGCATAAGATTTTCCCAGGGAAATACAGATACAAGGAAAGCTATGCAAGTCACCAGACTGCCTAGAGCTATGCTCTGCCATGAAGAGGTCTCATCCAGTTTTTTTGCTTACGCTCTTTACAAAATAACTCTACAGTTGGTTTTTGGTGTTTTTTTTAAAGACCAATTTGGGAACACCAGACCAGAGGACTAGTTTCTCCTTTCTTGTGTATGCTACCTTCAGGCATTTTCAGAGAGAGAAATAGACTCGTGATAGGCAGGTTAGTATAATAGATAGCATATTGGATTTGTCAGGAATACCTGGGGTTGAATCTCACCCTTGTTATACAATAGCTGTTTGGCCAAGGCTAAGTGCCTTAACCTTTCTGAGCTTCAGTTTCCTCATGTATAAAATGAGGATAATAATATCTATGGTGCATACCTCACAGGATTGTTGAGAGGCTGCAACACTATAATATGTAAAGTGCATGACAAATTTTAAAGTGTTATATAAATGTCAGTTATGATGATGATGATGATGATGATGATGAGAGTGCTGTTGGGAGCTTCTGCTGCCTTCCTATTCCCACAGCTCCACTGCCCTGCCTCCTTGATTGTGATAACATCACAAGGAAATGATTTTTCTATTCATTCATTCATTCATTCACTCAAAAGCATTTGTTGAATATCTATGGAGAAAGATGCAAAAGTAAGTGATGTATTTACCTGCACACAAGACCTTAGAATGTGGTTGGAAAAACAAAGTAGACCCCACATGAAATATTACATATTTGAACATAAAACATATGAGTAACCATGCAAGATAACATGGATAAAGTAGGTAATAATATAGACATACTTTAGGAATAAAATTTTAAAAGTATTGATTGTGGCCCTACTGTGTACAAAGCTCATACTTTAATATGTGTAGGCTCTGTATAGGAGATATAAAAAAAATAAATATGCCGTGAATCTTACAGTTTAATAGTGGGGATAAGACACTTATATTTTTTTTAAAAAAACCTAATATTAGGTATAAATCCCATGAAAGAAGAATGGCAGTATGGGCCAAATGGCTTTGGAGTCTTTTTTTAAAATTAGTTTATTTTTAGTTTTCAACATTCATTTCCATAAGCTTTTGAGTTTTAAATTTTCTCCCCTTCTCTTCTGACCTCCCTTCCAAAGACAGTGTGCAATCTGATATAGGCTCTATATATACATTCCTATTAAACATATTTTCACATTAGTCAGAAGAATTAGAACCAATAGGAGGAACCACAAGAAAGAAGAAAACAAAACAAAACAGAAGAGAAAGAAAAAACAGGAGCAAATAGTATGCTTCGATCTGCATTCCAACTCCATAGTTCTTTCTCTAGATGTGGATAGCATTTTCCATCATGAGACTTTTGGAGATGCCTTAGATCCTTGTATTGCTGAGAAGAGCTAAGTCTATTAAAGTTAGTCATTGCACAATATGGCTGTAACTGTGTACAACGTTCTCCTGGTTCTGCTCACTTCCCTCAGCATCAGTCCATACAAGTCTTTCCAGGTTTTTCTAAAGTCCACTTGCTCATCATTTCTTATAGCACAATAGTATTCCATTACATTCATATACCACAACTTGTTCAGGCATTCCAAATTGATGGGCATCACCTCAATTTCCAATTCTTTGCCACCACAGAAAGAGCTGCTATAAATATTTTTGAACATATGGGTCCTTTTCCCATTTTTATGATCTCTTTGGGATATAGCCCTACAAGTTCTATTGCTGGGTCAAAGGGTATGCACATTTTCATAGCCTTTTAGGCATAGTTCCAAATTGCTTTCCAAAATGGTTGGATCAGTTCACAACTCCACCAACAATGCATTAATGTTCTAACTTTCCCACATCTTCTCCAACATTTACCATTTTCCTGTTTTGTCATGTTAACCAATCTGATAGGTGTGATGTGGTACTTCAGAGTTGTTTTGATTTGCATTTCTCTAATCAATAGTGATTTAGAGCATTTTTTCATATGACTATAGATGGCTTTAGTTTCTTCACCTGAAAACTGCCTGGTCATATCCTTTGACCATTTATCAATTGGGGAATGACTTGTATTCTTATAAATTTGACTCAGTTCTCTATATATTTTAGAAATGATGCTCTTATCAGAGACACTGGTTGTAAAAATTCTTTCCCAGTTTTCTGCTTCCCTCCTAATCTTGGTTGCATTGACTTTGTTTGTGCAAAAACTTTTCAATTTAATATAATCAAAATTATCCATTTTGCATTTCATAATATTCTTTATCTCTTGTTTGGTCATAAATTCTTCTGTTTTCCATAAATCTGACCTATTCCTTGCTCTTCTAGTTTGCATATAGTATCAGCCTTTATATCTAAATTGTGAACCCATTTTGACTTTATTTTCGTATATGGTGTAACATTTTGGTCTATGCCTAGTTTCTGCCATATTCTTCTTTGGAGTCTTTTTTTTAAAGAAGTGGAACATAACTGGTCCCTGGAGAATGTTTAGGATTTGATACCAAAGAGGTTTTTGATATGTATTGAACAACATGATCAAGGCTTGAAATTTTGAATGAGTATGGCATATGTGGGAGACAGGAGCTTGGGTGGACTAAAGTGGAAGGTACTTGTTAGGCAGAAGTAGAATACAAGTTTGAATAGATAAGACCATGCCAAATTGTGGTGATATCTGATCAACTGGCTAAAGATCACAGACTTTTATCCTATGGGGATAGGGGAGGCATTGGAATATTTTTCAACAAAAGAGTAACATTGTCATATTAAGGGTGTGGAGGCAACTTTAGAGTGGCAGAGAGGCTGATACTCTCGTGAAAGTGATTGATAATAGCTGCAGCCTTACTGTATTAGAGCACTGATGGTCAGATAGGTACCAGAATTAGGAGATGCTTGGGCAGGAGCTCAGTACTAGGAATACAAGGTTTAAGGCCTCTGTACTTGACATAGAGCATGTAAAGGTCTGGGAACCAGAAAGTTAAAGTAGTGACTAGGAATTCTGTTATCAGTAAAAGCAGGTCTTGATCATCAAACAAGATGAGGATTTGTAATCTAGGAAATATAGGAGAGTAAGACAAGAAATAAGCTCCAGTGATTAGAATGTAGAAATGATCCTAATCTGGAGTAATTGATGGTTTTTCTTCTTGTTCTTTTTTACTTCATGTTGAATATAGGTTCCTGAGTTTCTGCAGGTGGGTTTCAAGAAGTGATTGTAGCTAGATGATAATACGAAACTGCAGAATTCCTCTGATCATGATACCTAAGGGTGTAGAAGACCTGGGCTTCAGGAGTATTCTTAAAGACATGAAATTATTGTCAGTGAGACATTTCTTTGGTAGTAATGCACCAGATGGATTAAGAAATTAAAAGAAGATTGTAGGAAGATAGATTAGTTAATACAATTTTTATTATTAGTTATTACAATAATTCAGCCATGAGATGATAAAGACCAATGTACTATTACCAGACTATATCCCCTAGTCCTAACTCATTCCTACATTTTCTCCACTTGGCCTTTTTCCCAATTACCCTTCCTGCCATCCATTATGTTTTTTTGTTTTTGTTTTGTTTTGTTTTGTTTTGGCAAGGCAGGTGGGGTTAAGTGACTTGCCCAGGATCACACAGCTAGTAATTGTCAAGTGTCTGGTCTGAGACCAGATTTGAACTCAGGTCCTTCTGACTCCAGGGCCAGTGCTATATCCACTGCACCACTTAGCTGCCCTATCCATTATGTTTTGATAAACTATTTGTTCTCTGTGTCTTCAACTCTCATGCTAGAATAGCTCTCCTAATCATTTGTGTCACTTCCTCACTGTTTACTCTATTTTCTGTTCTTCCCAGATTGGAAGGCCATATTTGAGAGTTTTCAAAGCCATACATGCCTTCAGTTCCTCAGTTCTGTACATAGCATGCTATAGCAGTTTTCCTGCTCTTAGCACAAGAGACATTTTCATGTTTTATTTCTTACAGACTGGGAAACTAGACCTGAAACCAAGAAATCAACTCCAAAGGAGGATGTTGCTGATAAAGAATTATCCCAGGAGGTGATAATGAAAAGACTCCCAAGGGATGGTCTCTGCTGTTCTACATTTGGAGAGGCCTTGGAATGTGATGGCCAGTTAGGGAAGCAGCAAAGAATCAAGGAGAGAATGTTAAAACAAATGTCAGTCACCCACAAGAAGAACTTGAGTGGTAAGAACCATTCTGAATGTAATGAACTTGGAATAAGCCTTAGTTTGAGATCAATATTTGTTACCCAACCGAGAAGTTCTATAGGAAGGAGATGCAGTAAATGTAATACATGTGGAAAGGTCTTCAAACATAATTTAGACCTAGTTAAGCATCAGCAAATCTGTGCAGGGAAGAAACCCTATGAATGTGATGACTGTGGAAAAACCTTCAGTCAGATTTCATACCTTACCCAACATCGGAGAATTCATACTGGAGAGAAACCCTATGAATGTAGTGAATGTGAGAAAGCCTTTAGCCAGATTTCGTATCTTACCCAACATCGGAGAATCCATACTGGAGAAAAACCCTATGAGTGTAATGAATGTGGGAAAACTTTCAGCCAGCGTACACACCTTACTTGGCATCAGAGAATTCATACTGGTGAGAAACCTTATAAATGTAATGAATGTGGGAAGGCCTTCAGCATCACTTCATCACTTAATAAACATTGGAGAATTCATACTGGAGAAAAACCCTATGAATGTATTGAATGTGGAAAAGCCTTTAGCCGAAGTACAGCTCTTACTCAACATCAGAGAATTCATACTGGAGAGAAACCCTGTCATTGTAGTGAATGTGGAAAAGCCTTTAGCAGAAGAACAGCCCTTACTCAACATCAGAGAGTTCATTCAGGAGAGAAACCCTATCATTGTAATGAATGTGGAAAAGCCTTCAGGCAGCACAGAGCCCTTACTCAACATCAAAGAATTCATACAGGAGAGAAACCTTATCAATGTAGTGAATGTGGAAAAGCCTTCAGCAACCGGTCATCCCTTATTCAACATCAGAGAGTACACAGTGGAGAGAAACCCTATGAATGTAATGAATGTGGGAAAGCCTTTAGTTGGAGGACACACCTTACTCAGCATCTAAGAATTCATACAGGAGAGAAACCTTATCAGTGTAATGAATGTGGGAAAGCTTTCAGTGACAGATCATCTCTTACTCAACACCAGAGAATTCATACAGGAGAGAAACCCTATCAATGTAATGAATGTGGGAGAGCTTTTAGCCGTAATTCATCTCTTACTAAACATCAGAGAATTCATATTGGAGAAGACCCCTATGAATTAAATTAATTTAGGAAGTTATTAATTAATTCATACTGGAAAGGAACCCTATGTATGAGGGAGACCTTTCTTGTACAAACTGAGACCTCAGTGGACATTACTGCAAAGTCTCTGAAGAATAACACTGAAAATGAAGTGGATTTAGAGAAATTTCTTTCAGACTCATAAATATCCTTGAATTATAGAATTATATAATTTGAGTAGAAAGGGACATTAGAGATCATTTAGTCCAACTCATTCCTAAGCAGAAATGTCTCTAAATCATCTCTGCCAAGTGGTCACCCAGCCTCAGTTTGAAGGTTCCCAGTGTGGAGAAAATTCACTACCCCTCCCCCCAAGACATCATTCTACTTTTGAACAGTTTCAATTGTTAGAAACTTTTCCCTTAAATCAAACTGAAATCTGCTTTTCCCCCATATTTCTAACTTTCATATGTTGTCTTCTGCCATTACAATGTAAGCTCCTTGAGGGTAGGGCTGGTTTTTTTTTTTTTTGCTTTTAGTTTTACCCCCAGTGCTTAGCACAGTGCCTGGCACATAGTAAGCACTTAATAAATGCTTTATCTATCTCCTCTGTCATTTCATTTGTTGTTCTTAATTTTGTCTTCCAGTTGAAGACAGCTATCACATCTTTTCTAGTCTTCTCCACTTCATTTGGCTGTTTCTTATATGACAGGCTCTCTAGCTTCCCTCACCATCCTGGTGTTCCACCTCTGGGCAAACTCTGTCTTGCAAATATCCTTACTAAAATGTGGTTCCTAGAAGAGAACATCATCCTCCAAATGTAGTCTAAGTAGACCAAGGATAAGTTAATATGCAGCAGTTTGTGCCAGCCATGAGTTTGTTTGTAGTGCTATTTTCTTCTTTATTTTTTTCTCTCCTACTATATCTGCTGGTTCCTCTCAGAATTCCTATCACAAAGTCTGAATGTAAAGTGTGCTGGTCTCAGTTTTCAGATGACATCTAGTTGTTTTCCAGGTTTTCTAAATATGTATATAAGTGTGGATACATACATATGTATATATACACATACATACATATTTTTAAAAGCTTATATAGGTGTACACATATTTACATACATAAACTTTTTAAAATAAAGAAAATAATGTAAAAATCTTTTAGAGCAATTGAACTAAAACAATGCAAACAGCAGGTTACATTATTAGAGCTGAAGTTGAAATAATAAATGTTGAATTTAATTTTCCAATTGAAATGATTTCACATTCCTTACCAAGGGACTGATGCCTGATTTGCCTTTACATAAAAAAGATAACACATAACACTATATTTATTCCATTTTGAAGGAGCTTTTTGTAATTCATGTAAATCAACCAGCTAGGGAAACAATAATAGGTCACTTAAATTGCCTTTAAAACCAAATAGAGGATTTTGTCTTTTATCCTAGAAGCAAATTCTTGAGCAGAGGAGTGACATTAAAACCTTTACTTTAGAAATATCAATTTGACAGCTTATGGAGATAAACCGAGGAGGGAAGAGACTGGAGACAGGACCAATGAGTAGGCTATTGCATAGTCAGAGCAAAAGATAAAGGCCTAAATTGAACGGGTTGTGTGAATGGAGAGAAGGGCACTGATTCAAGACATTGTGGCAGAATTGACAAAACATGGCAACTGATTCGATGTGAGGAATGAGCATGAGGACAAAGTTAAGGATGATTTTGTTATTGTGACCCTTGGTGACTAGGAGATAATACTCTCAACAGTATTAGAGAAGTTGAAATTTGGAAGATTTGGGGGAAAAAGATAAATGAGTTTTTTATTTTGGACATATTAAGATTGAGAAGCCCTTAGGATGTCCATTCAGAAATGTCTGTTAAGGAGTTAGTGATTCAGGACTGAGGTTCAGGAGAGAATGGGGTAAGATATATACATCTGGGAGTCATCTGCATGAAGTCAAGTCCACAAGCATTTATTCAGTGCCTACTCTGTGCCAATCTGTAGTAAACACTGGGGGTACAAATTAAAGCAAAAATAGTCCCTGCCCTCATGGAGCTCATGATCTAATGAGGGAAGCAATATGCACACAACCGTATATAAACAACATTTTTACAGAATAAATTGGAGATAATCTCAGAGGGTGATTGGGGAAAGTTTCTTACAGAGGGTGGAATTTTAGCTGAGACATGAAGGAAGCAAGGAGACAGAAATAGAGAGAGGGAATTTCAGGCCTAGGGAAGAGCCAGTGAAAAGGCCCAGAGTCAGAAGATGGAGTGTCATGTACCAGGAACAGCCAGGAGGTTGGTGGCACTGGATAGTAGAGTAGGTGGAGGAGAGTAAGGTGTAAGAAGACTGGAAAGGTAGGAAGAGGCCAGGTTATGAAAGGATTTAAAAGCTGAACAGAGGGCTTTATATTTGATCTTGGAGGTAATAGCCATTTGAGTTTGTTGATAAGGAGTAGGGGGGCAGAGGGGATGACACAGTCAGACCTGTACTTTAAGATCCCTTTGATATCTGAGTGGAGGGTGGACTAGAATGAGGGAGAGACTTGAGACCAGAGGGCCAACCAAAAGACTACTGCAGTAGTTTAGGCATAGGATAATGAGGGCTTGCAACAGAGTAGTAGCAGTAATAGAAGAGAGAAGGGGGGTACATACAAGAGATGCTGCGAAGTAGAATCAGTAGGACTTGGTAAAAAATTAGATGGAGAAAAAGGGCAGTGACAGAAAGTGAAAAATAAAGGATGACACCTAGATTGCCATCCTGGGTAACCAGGAGGATGGGGGTTGCCCTAGTCAGTAGCAGGGAAGTTAAGAATAAGGTAGGGTTTGGGCGGAAAGATAATTCACTTTGGGGCATGTTGAGTTTAAGATGTCTATGGGACAGCTAGTTCAAGAAGTTTGGATTATCAAATGCAAGGATGCAGGAAATCCTTGTTATTGGGGGCTGACATCCAATATCTTTATCTTTTAATATGCATTTACATAGTAGGGGAGGGGTACAGAAATAAGGATTAAATTGTAGGTGATGTTGGGTAAATATAGATGAAACATCTTTTTGTGGTACCTATTCCATCCAGCATTTCTGATCATCTTTTCTAGTTAAAAGTTCAGAGACCCTCCTGGTTGGAGGAAGGGAGGAAAAAGATAGACCTTTCCAGGAATTAGTAGATAATGCGTTGCTATGAGATTTGATGTATTAAATGTCACCAGCACCTGATGCATGCCCAGTCGGGTAGTTTTCCATCAGAATCTCCTCTCTGAGTAGGAATGGAGAAGTGTCTGGTACATCAGAAAAGGAAGCTGCTGTGTGGCAGGGAGAAGGTCATGAGAGTGTTTGAGTGAGTGAATGAGATTCCATAACAGAACTGTTTTAACAGAACAAGACTTTATTATCTGATAAGCAGCAACATATGCCCTCCCCATGCCAATAAACTCTGTACTCATTGTCTCTCTATATGTCATTAATGGGAAATGGCCATATTTAGAGTCTGGAAAGAAATGCCTATGTATGTGGTCCTTAGTGGGTTTCATTTGTGGCATATCACTGATCATACCAACCCATCTCTGTGGTCCAATCCTGGTCCCAAATACCTTAAAGTTCCATTAAGGTCTTCAGATTCCAGTCGCAGAGACCATATAATTCAAATCCTGGAATGGCATTTCCATTTTCAGTGTCTTTTGATCTGTTGTTCTTTTAAATTTTCAACATTTTATTTATTTTATTTTCAGTTTTGAATTCTTTCCTTCCCACCTCCCTTGTCCCCGCCCATTGAGAAGCCAAGAAAACAAAACATGTTACAAATATGTATAGTCAAGGAAAACAGATTCCCAAATGAAATGCCTGCTGATCTGGAAAGGTGTCTTCAAAGACGCCTAACTGAAGGTTAGAACGAGGCTATGAAGGAGAAAGAGAGAATGAGAGAGATAGAAAGAGAGAGAATGAGCCAGCCTTGTGATTTCCAGTAGGCTCAACAGTGTGCTATGGTGCAGACTCTGAGAAAGACATCTTGCTATGACTAGCAGGATGGAAGAACCATCACATTTGTCCAAAAGCAAAGCAAAGCTTGGGGAAAGGAGAGTCCCTGGCACAGTGAGGGAGAAGTGCACTGCGTACATGCACTAATATTTTCATGTCTTCTCTGCCAATGCAGACGAAACATTTGGAGTGAGATACAGATTAATTTAATTGTTAAACTGAGGCAGCCAGGTGGCTAAGTAGATAAATGCTGGGCCTGGAGTCAGGAAGACCTGAGTTCAAATCCAACCTTAACAATTAGCTGTGTGACCTGGGCAAGTCATTTAACATCTATCTTCCTTAATCTGCTGGAGAAGGAAATGGCAACCACTCCAGTATCTTTGCCAAGAAAACCCTGTGGACAGTGTTTGTATGCTGTGGTCCATGGAGTCATGGTCACCGAACAACAGAACAACAGGTTAATTGCATTAGCAGTTCTGCTCAAGTCTGCAGTTATCCTGGTAAGCCCCTAATCAAACTTCGCCAACATCCAGCATGTCTGCAACTGGAGGAGGGGTAGTGATGAAAGATTGTATATTTTGTTCCTGAAAATTCTGTATCATTGACCTTCTCTAAGGCCCTGTTGTTCATTCAGGGATGGAGTATCTAACATGGCTCCTGCTTAGCATAGAGTTGGCTTACTCTTCCCCGTCACACTGGTTGGTTTGGTAGGGAAGTGGTACATAGGTTGTGGGAATAAATTGTGTTAAGGGCCTATTCTTGCCTCCCCTCACAAGTGCTTTACTGACCCATCCCATAGGTATAAGACATCTCAGAAGTACTGAACCAAAGCCCTGAATGAATGTTGACCCATTTACCATACCTGGCTAGAGAGCATGCTTTAGTTCCTGGATGCCTGCTCAGGATAGTTGAGTTAAGTCAGCAATTTAGACCATGAACAAACTTAATGGTACTTTGTTTTTCCTTTCACCAAATTTAAACTCTCTGAGCCTTAAAATCCCTTATTTAATGAGCCCCAGCTGTCTTTCTGGAAGTCCCTGGTATGGAGGAAGTTTCTTGGACCCCAGCCAAGGCCACAAGAGTAGTCCCAATAAATTTGCAAAGTCAGCCTTGGGTGAGTGAGACTCTGTTTCTACTCTTCACTTCCTTTTTTCCCTCCTTTGCCCCCTTAACCACTTACAATGCTCAAAAATATCAGACACTAGATCTGGAAGTGGAGTAATCGATACACCTTATCTCCATACCAATCACTGCCTTAGAATCCCTTAGAATGGGAAGTGAGGAAAACAGGGGAAACAACACAGACATGTATCTAAGATAGGATGAGAATGTGAGTAATGAGGAAGCTGGGAAGCCATCTTTGGTGGTGCCAGCCCCATAGGCTATCTGACATGCTGTTGCCCTCACAATTCACGTGAGGGACTGCCACACCCCTAAGCTAAATTGAGACTTCAGGCCCCTGCACTGCCCAAATAGCTGATGGAGAACTAATTCAAGATGAATACTTGAACCATAGCACCCCCATATCAAAACCTACCAAGACTTCTAACTGTAAAGAATAACTTAAAATAAACCTCATTAGGATATATAAATTCATTGTGTGTGCTCTTTTTTCTTCTTGGGTATAATGGCTAGCTTACCACATAACTCATAAAAAGATCATTCACTGCTCAATGAAAAGGGAAAATAGGTAGGATTACTTGAACAATTATTTTCCTTTACCCTCTATGTGCCCAAAAATAACACTAACTTATATTGGTGCAGTGGATAGGGCTCTGGGCGTGGAGTCAGGAAGATGTGAGTTCAAATCCAGCCTTAGAAACTTATTGGGCAAGTCACTTAACCTCTGTTTGCCTCAGTTTTATCATCTGTAAAATGGGGATAATAGTGCCTACCTCCCAGGATCATTGTGAGGATCAAATGAGATAATTGTCAAGTGCTTAGCACAGTGCCTAGCACATAATATGCTCTATATAAATGCTTATTATTATCATATGTGTAGCAATTATAAGCACTGACTGTAAGGATTATAGTTTACACAAACACCCTGAGCAGATTATGCAGAAAACGATTTCCATGTCTTCCACAGCAGTTGCTCTGTTGCCATAAGAGTCTATGATTACGACACTGCCTATTTTCCAGGGATAGTGCAGTACAGTACAAAGAGCACTGGTTTTGTGGTCAGAAGACCATTCCTGGCTCAAGTGCTTATTATCTATATGATGTTGGGGAGTCACTTAACCTTTATGACTCTTGGTTTCCTCATCTGTAAAATAGAGGGGGTTGAATCGCCCACTCAAGGTCTAAATCTATAATCCTATGACAGAGGGAAGAAAGAACTTTCCCGGGCCTTAGAAGTTTGTGTCAGCTTGTCTCTCAGACAGCTCCATACTTCATCATATCAGGGATGGATAGTATGGATCAGTAGAAAATTGGGAGGAGTTTCATGTGATTGAATAGTGACTTTGATGGAAGAGTGCCTTTACTTGTTGTACGTACTTAAAAGAGTTTTGCAGATTGGGTAGTATTTATCAGGAAATTAGGAGGGGTTTCATGTGATTGGGTAGTAACTGTGATGGAAGAGTACCTAGACCTGTTGTGGGAGCTTAAAAAAGAGTTTTTTGCAGATTTCCTGTCAAAACAGCTTCCTGTGGGGGAGGCAGATTGCCCACCTCCCATATAATGACTTCAGCAAAGTCCCAAAGTTCATATTACACAGAATAATGATCAAAAAAATCCAATAAATGGCTTCTTCCACCCAAGACATTCACAAAAAGTCATCCAGAAATCCACAGGCAATAGGAAAGGGAACTTCTCCATTACAGCAAGTGCAACATGAGAGAAACACATATAGCCTACAAGGCCTTGTGTCCAGAGAAAGCAATAGTAGAAGGAGAAAAAACCCCTGAGAAATTCTCAGGGTGGTCAAAAAGTCCCACGTTGGGGACCTTAGAAGCCCTAGGGGACAGCAACAGGCATGGACACAGTAACTAGCCTGATATCTCAGACTAGTAGTACTCTGACCCAGACAACCCAGGCCCAGAGGCTCTGCAATGCCTAACTGTTCTGAGATGTCAGAGAGGGCTCTTGAGATACAGCACTCTCAATATCAGAGATCCAGAGGGAGCTAATCCCAGAAGATGAAAGTCAGTACAGACCCAGAACGAGACAAATCACCCAAAAGTGCAGCAGGGATATGGATAGGCATAAAGCCACAGTTCAGCAATTAAAGCTAGAAATATGATTACTATCCAAAATCACTACAAACCTAGATATTCCCCCCAAAAAGGAGAGCAATTCTACAATTGTAAGAAGAGAATCAAAATAAAATCTAGATTTTCCACACTATATTAATATCCAGAAGGAATGAAAAAAAAATAAAGAATGAAATAAAATCTCAAGAATTGGAAGCAAAATAAGTAACCTAGAAGACAAAGTGGTAAATGGACTCCATAAAAACTAGATCAAATAGAAAACAATGAGATAACAGGAATATTAGAACAAAATCAAAATATATTAAGAAAAAAAGAAAATGCAAAATGGCTGATATTAAAAACAGCTGACCTGGGAAACATCAAGGAGAGGTAATTTAAGAGTCATAGGATTCTGAAAACTATGATTATGAAAAGGCCTAGGGCATGATATTTCAAGAAATTATAAATTAAAATTGCCTAGATTTACTAGAACCAGAGAGCAAAGTAAAGACAGGAAAAAAAATCCATTGTTCACCTAATGAAAGAAACCCCAAAAGCAAAAGAACCAAGATTGTCACAGCCAAAGTCTAGAGCTCCCACATCTAAGAGAAAACACCATAAGCATCCAGAAAAAGGAAGTTCAGGATCACATAAGAGCTAATTACTTCTATATTTATAAATGAGAAAAGATCTTGGAATACAATATTCCAAAAGGCAAAAGAGATAAGTTTATGATCAAGAATAATACTGTGCAGAGCTGAATACAATTATTCTGGGGGGAAAATAATATATAACGAAAAGAGGGCCTTCAAGCATTTCTGATGGAAATGACCAGAGCTGAGTAGGAATTTTGAAACACAAGTGCAAGAATCCAAAGAGACCTAGAAAGGCAAATTTATTTGAGAAATTGGAAGGAGCTGTATGATTTTTCATAATTGAGGTACATAAGAAGAAAAGTATACAAAGATGAAGGAAGGGGTAGGGGAACTGGGAATCAGACCGACCTTACTCATCTGAAGTAGACAAAGGAGAATGGAAAATATACTTGTATGATGAAGAAATACATCACTCAATAGAGAAACAAGCAAGAATAAAGAGGGAGGAAAGTATTGGGGAGAGAATAGATGCAAGCAAAACGAACTTCCTGATCCTGAAAGGGAGTTTAAAAGGGAAGGGAAAAGATCTAGAATCTAAAGGGGTGCTTTAGAGGGCCTCTTAGACCATTGGGGAATGACTGAACAAATTGTGGTATTTGAATGGACAGTAATATTATTGTACTCTAAGAAATGAGATGATTTAAAGAAGATGGGATAGTTGAACTCACTAAGAGTAAAGTGAGAATAAAACCAGGAGAGCAATTTGTACAAGGACAGCAACACTTAAAAGAAAAACAACTTCAAAAGACTTAAGAATTCTGATCAATTCCATGACCAAACATGTTACCTGCCTCCTGACAGAGAGATGATGGACACAAGGTCAGGTACAGAGAGACACATTTTCGGACATGGATGCTGTGTGAATTTCTTGGACTTGATTTTGCTTATTTGTTACTGAAGCAGATGTTGTAGATCTCTTAGAACTTGGTCAGACCTCAAAGACACCAAGGTCATCCACTGCATCCCAGGCCATCACCAATTATCTTAACTTTTGTCCTGCCACTGGACTTCAATGACTCTGGAAGACAGAGCGAGGCTGACAACTTTGCACAGCTCTGCCTCACTTAAATCCAATTCACTCATGTCAAGACATCAACCGTGATGGCACTGGTCCTCTTTGAAAATGAAGAACGAAGAACAACAAAGATTTATTTTCTCTTTATCTCCATGTTTTAAATGAGGAGAAAGGGTTGGAGGAGGTAAGGTTAACAACAGTAATGGAATAGGAGGAGGAGGAGGAGAAGGAGGGAGAGAGAGAGAGAGAGAAGAGAAGAGAGGAGAGAGAGAGATTGTAACTTTAAAATAAATGCACAAAGAAAACAGAAGAAAGTTAAGGAAGTGCAGGCAAGCAGAATGGTTTTTAAATTAATATGTGGAATTTATTAAATACTTAAAAAAACAAGCAGTATGTAATGGAAATAAATGGTTCCACATAGAATTCTCTTTTTGAGTTCTGCTGTGTGTATGGAAATGCTCTTTTCTTGGCATTTAAGTTCAGAATAAATAAATTTTTTAAAAGAATTTTGCAGAGAAAATGGCTAAGACATTTCAATGCTGAAAGCAATTGGCTCTTTTATTTGGCATGTTTAAGAGGCCACGTATCTTAACTGGAGACGTCAAAGACGTAGGGGGGTGGCAAGGATGACAAGAGAAGGGTATTAGGGAAGTTCATTGACCCCACCTACTAGGGATAAGAATACCTTCAAAACTAGAGTAACCTATTAACACTAACCTCCTCCCTTCCTCCTCTCCCATGCACACACTCTGGGGCCAGAGATTGACACTTCCAAAGCAGGATAGGGAAAGGATACAACTAGGTATATTTCTGGGGAGTCTCAGGCATGATGAGCCTCAGGCCATAGCATGAGGAAAGACTTCACAATGGTTCTGCCAGAAGCTGTTCCCAGGACTTGGTATATCGTTACACTGTGATCTTACAGGGACTCCTGGATCCCCATTTTATTCTACCCCAAGGGCTGCTCTAGAATCAGAGTGGCTAAAGTGTTTTGTATGGAGGAGAGAAGATCTCAAATGAATTTAAGTAGTTTCCTGTCTCAGAAGTCACAGGGAAGGAGATGGCTATTAGTAAATTTGAAGTTTCTAACTTGAAAGTTTCTAAGCATAGAACATTCCATATGTGATTCCCAAAAAGCATTCCAGGAAAGGAGCAGGAGGAAAATGTTTGATGAGGGCATAGGCAGCTTATTGTGTGTAGGAAGAATATACATTAACAAACAAGATGTTTTCCCAGACTACAACAAAAATGGAATTCCTCTGGCTGGGCTCTTGCATGAATCTGTAATCTTATTATTGTGAATACTCTTTCTATCTGTGTTGATGCCAATCCATCCATGACTACTCATCCTTTGCATTTCTCGTTCATATCTTCCCATGAATCCTCCAAACAGAATTCACCCACCTTCACAGAGACCTTCCTCTGTCTTTTACCATTTTATGTATATTGCTGCAGCATTGTCAAACTGTTGTTTTCTTGTGGCTTTTCAGTGTTTTAAAACTGAGTTGTTATTAATTTTGATATATCCTCAAAGGAGGCAGGATGCTCTTATATTGGATATGTGGCAGAGAGAATTATCACTGTAGTTCAAGGATCCAGAGTAATGTAGAGAAAACATGGATTTATGTACATGTTTTCTTGACTTACATAGCTTTAATTAATGGTGATTAGGAACAAGCTCGCAACAAAAACAGAATTAAAATTTCAACTGCACCCCAAAATAGACTTCCATCTGTGCCAGCACCTCCTGCTGCCAGCTTGATCTTCCACCCTGGATATGGAGAACCTCTAGAGCAAAGAGAGGCAACCTTCCCTCTGACCTCAGGCCCTCTATCTCCTTGGGAAGAGGAATAGGAAAATCAGTGAGGAGCAGGCCCTCCTTCTTCTTTGACTTCCATCTCCTGCAGCACTATTTCTGCCTAATCTTCAGCCTTTGGAAGGAAGAGGAATAATGAAACAGGGCCTCCCATCTGGCTGTGTGCCTTCCATCTTGTGCTACACTTGTCTCTAGCCCAATCTCCAGCCTCCTGTGGGAAGAGGAATAGTGTCCCCTACTCAATAATGAACATTAATACATCTGGTCATACCCTACATATCCCAGTGATTTTGAACCCTGGTAGGTCATCATCCAAACCCCATTCTTCATCCCCTACCACCCAGTCTCTTATTCCTATCTTCCTCAATCTTCTCACCCCAAAGTTCCAACCAAATACCACCCACTCCTTCCACTATTTTCCTACAATGATTGTTCTATAGGCAACAAATTTTTCTTCATCCTAAATATTTTTCTCTCCATTCCTTTTATCTTCCAAGTGTTATTGAAACCTGGCTTTCCCTGACAATGCAGAAGTCTCAGAAGCAAAAACAAAACTACTTGCTTTTCTAAAATCCTCCAGCAGGGGACTCCAGAGACCGTGACTCAGACATCTGAAAAACTAGCCATACTAAAAGGAGTATTAGAGACTGAAGTCTGTTGATTGGTCTTAGATATGAGTTGGAATGTAGGGCCTCTAACCTTAGCACGTGTAATCACCCAGACATCTTTTTACAGGGTGGACAGAGGACCTTAGAAGGTTCTAAGCCTAGTGCAAATTGCTTATGGATATCTATCCCTAGGATCCACCATAAATAGATCCAAGGCACCCTTCTGTCCCGCCTGACTGGGACACTGATGTAATCATCTCCTATTAAGAAATGTAGAAGGGTTTCTCTAGGAAATCAAGGGGACTTTTGGCAAATCTCCTTCACTTGAGGTTGTTAATCTGTTGATTTGTTAACTGCCATAGGGGAAATAGACTATGATACAGTGCTAGCCTTTTAAAAAATTCTAAATAAGAATTTAGCATGAAATACCTTTATTGGGTCACTTAGATTTGTCTATTTCCTTTTGTAATAAGTTAGTCCAATAGGACAGAGCTACTGACCAGCCAACATTTATGTATGCACCTAGGTCTGCACAATGTATGTACTTAGAGTCACCACTTCAGTTATGGCCAACCTTGTGATGGTCATTGTAGAACTAGGTCTACTTGTTAGGATCTGGTTGCACTTGGAGGAAAGCTAGCATATCACACCTCCTGAACCACAATGTACATTGTATACAGCCCACCCACAATGCTTGGGTAAGTATGTCCACCGAAAGGAACTACCTAAGAACTACCCTGTCACTTTGGGAAGGAGTTTGTAAGATTTCCACTTACTTCTCATCTCCAAACTGACCAACCTTTCACCTTATATCTGATAGCCTATCTCTGTATGACACGAGCTTAAGCTTCAGGTTTTATTGTAAATTGTTAATCTTCTGTGAGCTTCATGGATTTAGTGCTGGCCCAGAGAAAGCAAATATCCCAGAGATTTCATATGTCCTGCTGGTATTTGAAGTATAAAGGTCAGTGCCCATATACAGTGACAGCTGCTTTATGTCGGCACAGAGAGGGGAGTAATTAGTAGATAATCTACGTGCAGAATCCACAAAGGCCAACAGATGGTGTTCAAACCTAATATGTGCTCAATACCACAAAGCAGGCTCAAAATACTCCTTGTGTTCTTAGCCCAAGTTTCTACCTAATCTGGGAGTATGATTCATTCTCAACAACCATTTATAATGTATCAAGACCAGGACAGGGATCACTTTTTGTATATTAGTGAGATCTGAGGTATGGTGACTGGTTTTGGACGATCATGGAAGGTAGACCTCATGGGAATTGAGGAGGGAAGTGGACTGGAAGGCAAGCATGTTTGAAGGGACATCAACATGAATACTGAAGTCATACCAAGAATGAGATGAGAATAGGGTTTAGGGTGAAGAAGAACACTGGGAGACATGTACTGAATTCCCTGACAAAGGAGGGAGGGTGATCTGGAGTACAGGAGACGGCAACAACAATCATCTGGATAGGGTGATATAGACAGAAGGGATGGACCTCGAAGAGAGATTGCTGAGAGGGGCATATGAAGGAATTGGAGGTGGTAGTGGAGAGCAAAGAGAATCCTGATTCTTCCTCTTGATCCAGTTTGTTGGGCAAAGAGGAGGAGCACGTAGCCCTGGAGAGAGTGACAAAGGATGAAACATTTTCCACAAAAAGTCACCTTTCCATTTCAACAGCCATTCTGGCAAGGCTGGACTGCCTCAGAGGAGGCCTAAGTTACTTAAGACCCAGGGAGTTGTATTTCTTTCAAGCTAGAAAAGAGAAGATCCTCATGGTGGGGTCAGGACAGTAGGATGGAATTTCTGGTACAGGAGGAGTTTGAAAAATTTCTCTGGGAAAAGAGATAGCAGAATCAGAGATATAGCACAGTGACAGATAGACAACTCTTCCCAGGACACTGACTTTAAACCTTGGGATGACTGGCACCTTTTCCTTTCCCTGACTTGGAGCTTAGCTTATTATTATTCTATTATCCAGCAGAGAATGATCGGAACAATAATGAATCTATTCCACTTCTTCCTTTTCTTTTACTGCCCCAGTGACTGGCAGCAAGGTTAATTACTAAATGTTTCTTTGCTACTTAAACACTTTGCCTACTGGTTATTTTTTTTTTAATGGTTTAATAGATTAAGTCAAAATTTTAACAGCATACTGAGTGATTTTTTAACTTTTTTATTTTTTTATTTTTTTTGCTATAGAGAGTAGGAGAAAGAAGGTAAACCTGTGAATATTTGATTGGGGTGAATTTCAACTGGTTGAGAGATTACCATCCCAGCCTGGTAATCAGTAGAATGCTTGTGGGTTCAAAACATTCTATGAATCAAATTTGCAACTTATGTTTTTAAGGGTTGTTTTTGTTTTTTTTTAGCTCCACTGGAAAGGTAGGAAGCAAGCCTTTATTAAGCACCTACATTGTGCTAGGCAATGTGCTAAGCACTTGATAAATATCTTATTTGATCCTTACAACAACTTTGGAGGGTAGGTTCTATTATTATCAACATTTTACAGTTGAGGAAGCTAAGGCAAACAGAGGTTTAAGTGACTTTCTCAGCCAGGGTCATGCAACTAATAAGTGCATGAAGTTAGATTTAAATTTAGGTCTTCCTGACTTCAGGTCTAACACTCTGTCCATTGTGCCAACTAGCAGCCTAGCCATGTGGAACTGAGACTTTCGTCCTTGACTAATACTGTCTCACGCTAATCTCATTATCTGTTGTCTTGGGACATGCTGATCCTTGTGAAAGCTACAGAATTAGGTAATTTAATTTTTAAAAAATTGTAAAACTAATCATATCTCAATAACTACAGACAAAACTATGTAATACTCAGTATTTTAAAAAGGAAAATTGTAAACTTTAACAAAATAATAACAGCTTACTTACTGTGTCCTTCCCTGATCTCTTCTATTTTTGTACTTAAAAAGTATACGTTGTTATTCTCATTCTAGTTTCTTGGCTTTGCATCACTTTGCTTAACTTTCTATATATCTTTGTGATTCTCATATTTTTATGTTAATGATACAATGATATTTTTTACACTGATATGCTCCAGTATGTTCACCGTTTTTTATTGTTAGACTATACATTAATTTCAAGTCTTCATTATGACAAGGGAAGCAGTTATGACTATTTTTGTATGAAGTTTTTTCCCCCTTTTAAAATATTCTTAGGATATAGCCCTCACAGTTGATCTATTAGATCAAGATATAACCCTGTTTTTATGCAATACACAATAAGAGTGTTCTGGATCACAAATTGCTTAGTAAAAAGATTGTATCAGTTTCCAATTCCATTAGCTATGCAATGGAGAGTCTATTTCCTCAGAGCTCCACCAACATTGAATTTTGGCCTTTTTAGGTAATGTTTTTCTAAATATACATTTTGTTATTATTTTATTTGATTCTACAAAGTATTTTGGTTAATATTACATTAAATTATAAATTAATTTGAAAAATATTAACCCTCCACTAAAATTCTCCAAAGCCCAGTCTTGGTGTAAAGGTAACTACGGATTCTTTTTCTTTTTCCAGAAAATATCTAAATTGGTGGATAAAACTCTCCTTGTGTCTAACCCTATTACTGTTTCAATTTTATCTTTGTATTCCCACCATATAGACTAGTGACTGGTACATATAAGGTGATTAATAAATTCTTGTTGATTGAATAGATAGGTTTTGAATGGAATTTAATTGAACCAGGAGAGAACAATGTCAAAAAGATCAAAGCAGAATAGAATACCCAAGATAAGAGGGTGGTAGACAGTGTTAAAATGCTTCTATGATCAAGAAAAAGGGGAATGAGAAAAGGCCACTGGATTTAGCAATTTAAGGATTATTGGACATCTTGGGGAGATCAGTGTAAGTCAAGTGGGGGGTCAAAGCCAGATTGCAAGGGTTTGAGAAGAGAATATAAGGTAGGTAGAGGCAATGCATGTAGAAGGCTTTGTATAGGAGCTTGGCTATGAATTGAATCGTTGCTGAATATCTTATCTTATAAAGCTGTTTTCTCCCAGGACCTCAGCAGCTTGCCTGGACAGGGAATAGGAATTTTTTTTTCATTAAATGAGTGCACCTGAGAAAGAATATATTTCTTACCCCATATTATACATGAGGACAGCTGCAAATTCAAGTAAATGTGTCCTGAATTTCAGATTGGATATAGTTCTATCTCCTGGGACTTGGTAGAACACAAGGACAGAGTATCAAATGGAGGAAGCCTTATCCTTGGGCCTTTTTTTTTCTATCCCTGGAAAAGGGTTGGACTGCTTCTAAACTAACTTTGGACACCAGTTGGATATCATCACCATGTTCCTTAAAAACATGGTGATGATATCCAACTGGTATATGATGGTGTTGAGCCTGATGAGTGTGGAATCTACAAGGCAGAATGGTTTCCCTCATGGTTCCTCCCCCCTCCTCTGCCCTCTTCCCCAGCCAGTTTTACCTTTCCAAGAATCTACCCTTCCTTAAGAGGAAAGCACCAATGAAGAGGAGGGAATGGCTTCTTGGAGCATAGAAGCCAGATCTAAAGTAAGTTGGGGTTCCTTTCTCTCTCCCAAAATATTAGATTTCTGAGTATAGAATATTTCCTTCTCTCCTCCTGGAGCTTCTCTGCCCAACAAAATACTACCCTCCCACAGGAATTTTAGCCCCCATTGTTCACTCCTAGGAGGCTATGCTATTCTGATATATGAAGGAATCATGGCGTAGTCCCCAACTCCAGTAGTGTGTCCTATAGAGAGCTCTTCGAAGGCAGCAAGTGTTTATTAGGTTTTCTGTCTTTGTATCCCTAGTGCCTAGCACTGTATCTAGCATATAACATGTTTGTTGAATGAATGAATAAATGAATTTGCCTAGTCCCTTCCAAGAATGGCCCTCTCCTTTCTGCCAGATGTTCACACACTCATTTGACAAATCATTCAGAACTTTGAAGTGCTCAGAACAGCATTAAGGTCTATGAACAAACCAAAATAGAAGTATAAAGTACAATTCTTTGCCTCAAGTAATTTATAGTTTTCTTGGGGGGGTAGGGAATGACATATCCATGAAATAATAAGTTACCAGAGTCATAACTAGTAATTTTTATATTTGGGATTAATAGCACAAACTAGGCCTTCAAATTAACTGTGTTATTCATAATATGAAAATTATACAAGAATAAGAAACATTCAGTTAAGACAGATAGGGAAAACCAATTGCTTAGTGCTGAAGGGGATAGAATATCAGAACAAATCTCTAAGGTCATCTAGTCTAACTCATAGAATATGGGCATGCTCTCTCCACCGAATAGGCCTTGGCAAATCACGCAGAAGGAAAGGTACCACTGGAATAACTAGCTCTCACTGGGGACAAGTGTCAAGGGAGGGAGAGAGGCTGGTCCTCCTGGAAAGAATCGAGACAAAGAAAACCCCAGAAAGGATTGGGTTGGAGTGAAACTGGCTGAGAATTTCTTCATTGGAAGGAGGGAGGGATGGAATAGGCCTAGTCTATTGTTCCTAAGGATACTCAGAATCTAAACCTCTTCTTCTTGGCTCTGTCATCATCATCTGAGGAGATATAGCAGGAAAATTACCAAAGAAGAAAGCCCTAACCAGCATCCAAACTCCAGACTCATGTTCCATTTAACTCCTTCTACTCTGCTGAAAAAAGACATTAAAACTTTCACCCTCTCCATTTTTATCACTTTTTAAAAAAATTTTTCTTATTTATTTTAGCAACATCAACAACTATGAACATTTCAGTATACTAAGAAGCACAGAGAAGAGAATTGTATATGAAACCACGCACTTCTGTTGTAGAGTCTGATTTTAAATATATATTAAATTTGACATATTGTCCTTCTGAACCTCCTTCTGTTCTTTCCTGTGTGTTTCTTAATGTTTCATTGAACCCCTATTCTTTCTTTTGCCTCACTATTGCTACCCACAGACTCTCTTCTGTCCTCAGGTAGAGGTCCTTCCTAATAAGTGTAGCCAAACAAAACAAATCAGTACATGGGCTATGCCTAGTGTATTTCTTATTCCGCATTCCTAGTCCATTACCTACCTGCCAAGAGGTCACCCACTGAATTTAAACGTGTTGTGTCAAAGAAGACCATACAAAGTGGTTTCAGGAGGAGGAGAGCCCTGACTGCTGGAGGGATGAGGAAAGGCCCCATGGAGAATGAAGGGAATGAGGGATTCCCAAAGAAATGTTGAGGAGAGAGAACATGGTGGGGACAGCCTGCATGACTCATGGAGACAGGAGATGGAATGGTGCAGACAAGAAACAGGAGATAGCCCAGTATGGCTGAACAGTGAGGACATACATGAGAAGCAGTGTGAAATATCAGCAAAGAGAGACTGGACCTAGACTCTGAAGGGCTTTAAATGCCAAACAAAGAAGTTTGTATCTTATCCTAGAGGCCATAGGGAGGTTTTTGTACTTGAAGAATGTCAATTTAGCAGCTATGAGGAGGATGGACTAGAAGAGAGAGGGCCTAGAGTCCAATCTGGAGGCCACTGCAGTAGCCCGGGTTAAGACCTGAATTTGGCTGGGAGCTCTGTACATGGAGAGAAGAGAACTGATGTGAAATATGATGTGGAGGTGGAATATGGAAGACCTGTCAGATGAACAGAAATGGAGGTGAAAAGAGAATGAATAAGGCTAGGAGGAAGGGTGGTTGTAAAGGGAAATGAGTTCTCTTCTGAATGTGTTGGTTGGTGATGTGAGACTGGAGCTCAGGAGAGAGATAAGGACTGGATTTGGGAGTGATCAGCATAGAGAATTGAAACTTTGGAAACAGATGAGGTCACCAAAAGAGCGAGGAGAGAAAAGAAAAGGGCCCAGGATTTCCTCCAGCCCTGAGGATCCAGTGGCATGTGAGGAAGTGGAGGCTACCAGTAGAGACAGCTTTTCCAATGAATACAGGACAATAGCTGGAGGAGAGGCTAAGATCCAGGAAAGTGTTTTTGAGGGTGGAGAAGATCTGGGCATGTTTGTAAAAGCAGAGAAGCCAGTAGATACAAGCTGACAATTAAATAGAGAGGGGGAGGGGGTCATTAAAGGGATAGGTTTTCAGAGGAGCAGTGGAAAGCAATGGTATCAAAGGCAAAAGCAGAGTGTTTGATATTTGCGAGAAAAAGGGTCTCTTCTTCCTGAAGTGAATGGAATGGAGGAGAAGAAAATGGGGGAAGATGCTGAGATGGAGAATTGAGAAAAAAGATAGTACTCGAAATGGATAGCCTCTATTTTCTCAGTAAAATGAAGAGGTATTC
The DNA here is from genome assembly GCF_900497805.2 of Vombatus ursinus. Taxonomy (NCBI): domain Eukaryota; kingdom Metazoa; phylum Chordata; class Mammalia; order Diprotodontia; family Vombatidae; genus Vombatus; species Vombatus ursinus. The sequence continues at coordinate 51,085,672 of NW_020954564.1, read as the reverse complement.
TGCTGAGTGGAAGGCAGTGAGAATGGTGATTTGAGGAAAGAGAAGGATTGGAACAACTACTGTAGGCAATGGGATAGTCAAAAAAGAGTAAAGGAATTTCCAAGCAGCAGGAAGGACCCGGGTGAAATTAATTTAATTAAATTCAACAAGCATTTATTAAATGCCTGCTTTGTGCTAGGCACTGTGGTAGGTGCTAGAGATACAGAGGAGAAATGAAATAGTCCCTACCATTAGCTTCCGTTACTGGGGGAAACAATATGTTAAGAGATAAGTAAATATATATATATGTATATATATATATGTGTGTGTGTGTGTGTGTATGTATGTATGTATGTATGTATGTACGTATATATGTACCCAATACAGAGAGAGTATTGGGGGGATTTAAAAGTGAGGATAGAAGAAAGCAATAACTAGATATGAATTGTGCCATGTAGGTGTTTTTCCCTGAAGGGAAAACATTGCTTCTTAGGGGTAAAGACCATGTCTCATATTTCTTTATTCCTCCAACAGATTTTTAGCACAGTTATTCTAATAAGAGCAAATCAGTAAATACTTTACTTGACTTGGAACATTCAGAAACTTTCATATAATCAGAACATATAAGCCCATCCACTTTCTCCGCTACCAGCTCACCTCGATGCCATAATGGGGGATGGTCCAAGGTTAAGCAGAAATGGGTTTGCCATTTCAGGCACCAGTGACATTTGAGGATGTGGCTGTGAACTTCACCCGAGAGAAGTGGAAGTGCCTGGGGCCTACTCTGAGAGCCCTCTACAAGGATGTAATGCTGGAGAATTATAGGAACCTGGTCTCCCTGGGTAAGGGTGGCTTCCCCTGTGACTTAGAGTCTGTCTATTGAATTGTTGTTATTTTCATGGTTCTTAAACACCTGTGGGGCCTCTGAAGAGTTTTGCTGGGTTTGACTTTGAAGTTCTAGGTCCCTTTGGACCTAGAAATAGGAAATCCATAAATAGGTGGCTTCATTGTGCTTCCCATGGCACTGCACTTACCTTATCCTTCAGAGATCTTGAAGACCAAGGGGCTGGGACTGAATCCTGGGATGAGTCTTTATACCCAGCACAGAAGCCCGAGTACTTGTTTTTACCCATGAGCAGGACATGAAGTTTCCAAACCCAATGTGATCTCCCAATTGGAGCAAGGAAAAGAGCCCTGGATGGTGAAGAGAAAAACTCTAGGTGAGTAAGTGAAAACAGAATCACTGACTCAGAGTTGCTGGGACCTTTAAGGTTTTTGAATCGAACCCACTCTGTATAGCATGCTTAACAAATGGCCATCCAGCCTGCTCTGAAAACCTCAGGTAAAGGGAACGCACTATCTCTCCCTGAGAAGTCCAGTCCATTCTTACACTACTCTAATTATTTGAATACTTTTCCTTACATAAGATCTAGATACCCTTCTCTGTAAATTCCACCCACCTTTCCTAGTTCTGCCCTGTGGGGGCAAGCAGAAAAAGTCTAATCCCTCTTACATATGACCACAGGACAGCCCCTCTGATACTTGAAAACAAGCATCATAATTCTTCAAGTCTTCTCTAAGCTAAACATCCTCAGTTCCTGATCCTTAAATGAAAACCAAGGAGACGGGAATCACTGTAACAGTTATTAAGGGGGTGGAATCTTGGAAATGTTGTTTGGATAATTCCTCAAACCTCCCAAGCTTATGGAGAAAACTTAGGCCAGTTGGCACGAGTCTCCTCAGAACCTCAGCGGCATATCATAGAGTAGAAGAGAACATTCAAGGTCATCTTGTCAGCTTCCCTCCCAGGGCAGGAATCCCTTCTTTGATCATCCTGCCTTGGCTTGAATGCTTTTCATGTCAAACTCTCTGTTTTATGAGTTGGCCTATTCCATTTTGCTAACTATTCTCAAGTTTTTCATTCTTTTGAGATGGATTCTCTTCTTTGTAACTTTATCCATGGGACCTAGCTCTCCTCTTTTGAACAATCTATTCCATTTCATACTCCATGGGGCAATCCATTAAACATTTGAGTAGGGCCATAATGTACATCTAAGTACTTGTCCTTTATTCTTTCCTCCTTCCCTTTTGTTTCAGAATAGGAAGTTTCCCTCAATGTAGGCTCATAGGCTTTATAGGATGTTAGAACTGAAAAGAGCTTTAGAGAGCATATAATCCAACCCCCTCTTTTTACAGATGCACACACCATACCAGTCTTCTACCTTATGGATTATATCCTTCCTAGATTCCTCCAAAACTTGAATCTTCTGATTATTTCTTTCTTCTCTAGAACCTTCCTTTTCTCCCTTTCATTTGTAATTCCTTCAATTATATAACCAACACTTACTTCCACAGTTGCCATTTTCTTATTAACTCTTGCAATCTTGAATTTCTTGAGGTTGTCTTCTTCATATCCTTTTCATGATTCATACTGTTTCCTGCAATTGTGGCATTGAATGTCTTCTATCCTCTGCCAGGAATACCCTCTCCTTCCTCATTTTTTAAAATTCCTATTTAAAGTCTTTAAATTCTTCACTTTGAAACCTTCCCTGACTTCTCTAGCCTATATTAATTTTTCCTTTCTCTGAACTTCTAACCTGTACCAAGTCCTACTGCTTTTGTCCTTTAAAGCATTTTATACAATTGTCACCAGTCTTTGTACTTTCTTTCCTTAAAATGTCTCTTAGGCTGGACTATTGCAATAACCCCCTAATTAGTCTCCCTCCCTCAAGTCTCTTCCCTCCTTTTAACAATCCTCCACCCAGCTCTTAAAGTAATTTTCCAAAAGCAAAGGTCTAACCATGTCACTTCTCTAGCACGATAAACTCTTCTCTTTTCCTCTGGGGTCAAATACAAATTCCTCTGTTTGGCTTTTAAAGCCCATCACAACCTGGCCCTAATCTGCTCTTATACATTGCTCCTCTTCCTAGTGCACCCAAAATGTTCTTTTTTTTTTTTTTAGTATTCCTTTTATAAGGTTCCTCATCTCTTATCTCTATCCCTTTGAACTGGCTGTCCCATTTCTGTAATGCCCTCTGTCTTCCTCTTCACTTCTTAGAACCTCTGGTTTCCCTCAAGGCTCAGTTAAAGCTCTGCCTCTTGCATGAAACCTTTCCTGATTTCCCAAGTTTTAAGCTCATTTCTCCAAAATTACTTTGTATTATTTTGCATATACCTCTATGCGTGCATACTGTCTTCCCAGGCTAGAATGTAAGCTCTTTGAGGGCAAGGGCTATTAAACTTTGGTCTTTATGTTCCTAGTACCTAACAGTGCCTGACACTTTGTAAGTACTCAATAAATGTGTGATGATTTTTGATTGATACTGTGCTCTGTCCTAAAATCCTGGCTTTAATTATATTGTGCCCTCTGCTTGGCAGTCCTCCTCTTTTCTTTCTTTCTATCATGAAAGTCAGGGAATCACCTTCATAGACATGATCATTAAACTCAAGTAAGCTGATAAAGTCACCAAGTGAGAGGATGTAGGGAGAGCAGAGAAGAGTGCCCAGGACAGAACCTTAGGGTACAACCACAGTTGGAGGGAATAATATGGATGATAATCCAGCAAAGGAGATTGAAAAGGAATAGTCAGACGGATGGAAGGAGAACCAAGGGAGAATATTGTCATAAATGCCCAGAGAGAAAAAGCTATCTAGCCGGAGAATCACACAAGTAGTAGATAATCTTGCAGCAGTGAGGGGTGCCATTATAGGGAAAGAGTAAAGGCAGGAAGAACTCTTAGGAGGTTATTACAAGAGTCCACATGGATGAGAGCCTGTTCTAGGGTGGTAGCAGTAAAAATAGAGGTCATGGATACAATGGTACAATCATGGTTGTAGAGGTAGAATGGGATGTGGAGATGAAGGAGCATTAATTAATTAATTGCTTAATGAAAAAGCATTTATTAAGTGTTTTCTATGTACATGGCACTTGTCCAAGGCCAATGCTTAGCACTAGCCATCCAGATACAAATAGAGAGACAATCTCTGACTCAAGCTTAACTCTAAAACAAGGAGATAACATATAAATTAAGTTGATGTCTGGGGTAGAAAGTTTTGGTTTGGGGAGTCATAGGGATAGATGGTTAAATGTTATAGGGCACTGAATTGACATGCCCTTTTCAGAAGCAGTGGTAATATTGATTTGACTACCATGACCAGGGCAAGAGGTAGAAAGTGAGAGATAGCTGAAAAGGGGTCTGGATTCTGGAGGTCCACGTCTGGTGTGAAGGTGATGGTCTCACTGGGGAGCAATGGTAGACAGATGGCAAGATGCTCCCTGTGAATAGCCAGGATGAGATGTGAAGGTGGAGAATATTCTGGGGGTCAAGGGCTAACAAGCCAGGCTAAATGGGCAGGTTTATACTCAATCAGTCACTCATCAAGTTAGCTTCTTCCAAGAGAAAGAAGAGTCAAATAATACCAAGATTTTAAGCACAGAACACTGAGTGAATAATGGGGCTGTTGACAAAAATAAGAAAGCTCAAGAGAAGAACAGTTTAGAAGTAAAGAGAGTAGGTTCAGTTTTAGACGTATTGAGTTTGAGGTACTGGTAGAATATCTAGGTGGAGGTATTTAGCATATGGTTAGAAATGTGAGTCTAGCTCTTGGTAGAAAGGCCAGACCTAGAGATAGAAATTTGGGAGTCATATACATAGAAGTATTATTCAGTTCTTACTTTACTTTGTACCCAGTCTTAATCATCTAGTGGTCAGCCACTTCAACAAGGCACTTTACTGTCTTTGACCCCCTTATTCCCTTCACCTTCTAAACACTCTCACCTTGCTAAACCCCAATAGTGGATTACTCCTACTATCTAGTTTCTCTTCTCCCTTTTCAATCAGCAAAAGCTCCAGGAAAAATCATGAATCATTTCATCTAGTACCTCCTTGAGGTAAGGGATTTTTATTTTCATTTTATTTTGGCGTCCCCAACACATAGCCCTGTACATAGCAGGTACTTAATAAATGCTTAGGGTATTAGATTGAATAAAAACCATGCTGACTGAGTCCACTATAAATTTGACCTCTCTAACTTCAGTTGGACTCTCATTGCTAGATGGCTATTCTTTTTCTTATTACCCACAGGATTAAAATCTCCACTGAATTAAATATTTGTTTCATTGAATTTTCATTCAATTCATCCCCTTTCTGAATTTTTACCATATTGTAGACCCCCTACAGGTCCAATTTATGAATAGCAAGGATCACTTGTGCCAGTTGATCCAGAAGGTCAGGGATTAGCAATAGGATATAGCAGCTTCAGGTCCCCATGGAATTTAGAGTATGATAGCAGTGACAAATATGTAAGTCCCTACTTGTTTTCCATAGAAGGCAGAAACCTTGTTAGGCATGGTCAATAAACCAATGAATTCTGACTTTGATTTCTCTCTAAACTTGAAGATGTTAAGTAATTAGCAATTAATATAAATGGCAAAGTAATTTCAACTACATATAAAATCATACTTCATCTACCACCCAGTTGCAGACTTGGTGGCACATAAAGTTTCTAAACTGTTTCTTGGAGAAGTGCAGTGTAATGGAAAGAACACTGAACTTGGAACGACAAAGACCAGGCTTCAGATACCAGCTCTACTATTTAATGCCTGTGTGACCTTGAGCTAGTTAATCACTCTGGGCCTCAGTTTCATCATCTTTAAAATGAGAGGTTTAGAGTATATAATGTAAGGTCCCTTCCAGGTCTAAATCTTTGGTCCTCTGATACCTTAACTAAAATTCAAGAGGTCTTCTCTAGCCCCTGATTGCTCTAGGTGAAAGTCGTGACTTTGCCTTCAGTGAGTCAGTCAATCATTAAGCATTTATTAAGCATCTACTCTATTCCAGACACTGTGCTAAATGGTGGGGATGACAATCCTAGCTCTCAAGGAGCTCATAATTTAATGGAGGAGACAACATGAAAACAATTACATTCAAACAAGATATAAACAGGATAAGTTGGAGATAATCAACAGAAGAAGGGGACTAGAATTAAGAGGAATGAGGAATGGCTTCTCATACAAGGTGGACTTTAGCCAGGAGTTGAAGGAAGCTAGGAGGTAGAGATAAGGGAGAGAATGCCAGGAATGAGGTAGAACCACACAGAGACAGAGTTTCTTGTATGAGAAACAGCAAACAGTCACTTAGGTAGACTGTCTGATTTGGGCTCATTGCTTCATTTTCCTGTCCCAGGCTCACTGGCAGTCAATCAGGGGGTCATGTTGTGGTTCTCCACCCACAATAGTTATTAACATTTAGCCAACTATCATCTCCTTTCTCTTAACCAAGAAAATACAAAAACATATTTAGTGTTCCCATCACTTCAAAGAGGCCAAAATCCAACTTGACTTATAGTTTATCCCCAAAGTTCACAAAATAAAACTTCTTTCTTCATAAAGCCATTGGAGGTTTTTCACCAAGCGAATAACATTGTCATATGAAGACATAAGTAAAAACAGAGTAATGATGATCAAAGGAGGGCTAGGATTAGGACAATTTAATTTAATTTTAATTTTAAACTTCTATGCAGCCAGTGACCCGAGGACCAAGCAGTCAGAGTTGAGTAGAGAAAGGCTGATATCAATAATAAGACAAAGATAAGCCCCAGTAGTTTGGGTAGAAGAAGACGCACAATCCAGGAAATCCAAGAGAACAAGAAAGCAGCACTATTGATCAGGCTATGACTCCACTTGATCTTTAAGCAAGAATGCCTTGGCCTCTGGCCACCCATAGGTACTGCTATGTACAACACTGGTCCTGAAGGGAGGCAATGATGGCAGATGGATGAGGAGAGGTGCCATGATTGCAGTTAGCTTGAATTACAATCAGTGGGTATAGGAGAGATGGGACATGATGGAATATGCTCACATACCTGCAGTTGTTGCTCATCCATCTGGGAATAATGTCCAGAACTGTTAGGAAGAAGCAAGGAACTAGATATAAGACTTGACAGACCCCTATGGCAAGAATAATAAAGTGCTATAAACAAAGTGTTATGCATACATCATATCATTTGAGCCTCACAACAACTAGGTATACTAGGTACTCCAGACAACTTTTATTATCCCCATTTTATAGATGAGGAAACTGATTCAGAGAGGTTAAGGGACTTGCCCGTGGCCACACTGCTAACAAGCATCAAAGGTGGGAGTTAAACCTAAATCATCCTGACTCCAAGTCCAGCATAACCTATTTACTAAACCACATTGCCTCTCAATACAATGCAAGAATATAGACATAAAGTAAGACCTGGACTCTGAACCCAAGGTACCTCCCATAGTTCTGCTCTTTGTCCAATTAGTCACCCTCCGGTTCCATTAATCACCACTCTCAACTTTCCATATGCCTTTATGATCCCTTCTCATCCTATGATCATTTTGCATATTTCCTTCAGTGTGGGAGACTAAGCCTGAAAATAAGAAATCAACTCAAAATCACAGCATTTCTGAAGAAATCTCATCCCAGGAAGTGATAAGGAAAAGATTCACAAGGAGTAAAAGATCACAAAGTGATGGTCCATTAGGGAATCTTCAGAAGGTCCAGGAGAGAAATTTGAGTCAGAAGACATTCACCAAAAATAAAATCCTCACTGGAAATAGAGGTTCTAAATGTAATGAATTAGGAATAAGTGTGAGTCAGAGTTCAGACCTTGTTACACAGCAAAAAGTCCCTAAAGGAGAGAGTGATGATAAATGTGATACAAGTGGAAAGAGGCTCAAATATCATTCAGACACAATTAAATCAAAGAAAATTCGTTCAGAGAAGAAGCCATATGAATGTAAGGAATGTGGGAAAGCCTTCAGATCGTGTGCAGAATTCACTCAACATCACAGAATTCATACTGGAGAGAAACCCTTTGAATGTAAGGTATGTGGAAAAGCCTTCAGATGGTGTACAGACCTCACTCAACATCAGAGAGTTCATACTGGAGAGAAACCCTATGAATGTAACAAATGTGGGAAAACCTTCAGATGGAGTACAGATCTCACTCAACATCAGAGAACTCATACTGGAGAAAAACCCTACAAATGTAATGAATGTGGCAAATCCTTTAGTCAAAGTACAAATCTTACTAGACATCAGAGAATACATACTGGAGAGAAACCCCTTAAATGCATTAAATGTGAGAAAACTTTCAGCCAGAGTACACACCTTACTCAACATCAGAGAATACATACTGGAGAGAAACCCTATGAATGTAATGAATGTGGGAAAGCCTTTAATCAGAATACACACCTTATTTTGGCATCAAAGAATTCATACAGGAGAGAAACCATGTGAGTGTAAACAATGTGGAAAATCCTTTAGGTGGACTACAGACCTTTCCCAACATCAGAAAACTCACACTGGAGAAAAACTTTATGGATGTAGAAAATGTGGGAAAGCCTTCAGCCAGGGTACATACCTTACTCAACATCAAAGAATCATACTGGAGAGAAACCATATGAATGTAACCAATGTGGGAAAGCCTTCAGGTGGCATATAGATCTTACTCAACATCGAAAAATTCATACTGGTGAGAAGCCCTATGAATGTAAAGACTGTGGGAAAGCCTTCAGTCAGAGCACAAACCTTACTCAACATCAGAGGATCCATATTGGAAAAAAAAATTTTAGTAGCCAAATAAAAAAATCGTCAGATGAAGCATAGATTTTACTTAGCATTAGAAAATTTATACTACAGGGAAACCCTATGTGTATAATTTATAAGGAAAACTCCTCACATATATATCTGTCTCAGTAGGTATAATGGAACCTTGGGAATGTAGTGAATAAAGGCAACGTTTATTTCAGTCTGGTCCTTTGCTTAATTAAATACTCTTGAATCAAAATGTCTCAATTTGGTCCTAATCACAGTTTGTGATTTTGTTTGTGGTAGTTGAGACATAAAAGGGTACCCCCTCATTTTATTTCTCTTTTCCTTCCAAATGTATTGTTTTTTACCATGTAGCAATAATGTTCTACAAAGGCCTAAAAGTCTCAGTAGGAACTATGTTGAACTTGGTTTAAAAAAGAAAGTAAACTTTGATTAAGCTTTAAAATGTTCATATTAAAAATCAAATTATTAGATCTTTATCTTTTTACATAAAGAAAGCAATGTGCTTTAAAGAAAAAAAACATTTTTAAAGTAAATAAATGGAAAAGAGGTCATCTTTACACTGCTATAGCAGGTTACATTCCTAGAAAAGGTTCTATAAGTTGAAATCATGTCCCATATGATCTACATGTGATAAGGGATCATTTCCAAACAACAAATTCGTGTTCAATTTTTAATAAAAATGAAAACAAGCCTTATATTTTATCAACTATAATCTGCTTTTCTAAAATGTGTACAAATCAGTTAAACAGAATAGAACTGTAATAATCACAAAATAATTTTTTATAATTACTATACCACTGGCTTTACAATTCCCATCTTATTTTTATTATACAAATTGAAAAATACAAGTAACATCTTTGTTGAATAAGTTCAGATAAATTAAGATTTCAGAGAGACCTTTGAGAAGGCTTTGGGAGAGACTTGAGGGCCCCTAATAACTTTTTGAGAAATTGATCCAATGATGTTTATTTTGCTGATTCATTTGTCTAACCATCAGTTTTCTATTTTAAGGATTGATTATGAAATGTATCTTTAAAGTAGAGCAAGTTTATTTTAAATAAACATATCAAAACTTGGACATCCAAATGAGTGCTATCCTTCTTCCAACAGTTTGGACTAGGGGTGGGGAACCTCAAGGCCACATGTGGCCTTCTGGGTGCAGGGGTGCAGCCTTTTGACTGAGTCCAAGTTTTACAGAACAACTCCTTTAATTAAGGGGTTTTGTTTTGTGAAGTTTGGACTCAGTCAAAGGGCCACACTTGAGGAAATGGAAAGCCACATGTGGCCTCGAGGCCGCAGGTTCCCCCACCTCTGGACTAGATGGTCTCTGAAGTACCTTCCAACTCTGAGATTCTAAGATTCTAAAAACTTAATTATCTTTGGATGAGTTCTACTTTCCCTTGAAAAACTGTTAAGTTTCCTAAGTAAGAGAAACGTATTTTATCTAAATTTTGTATGTGCCCCAGGAGGGTGCCATGAGAGATGATGTGTGGTAATGAAAAGAATGCAGAACTTGTAGTCAGAGACCTGAGTTCTCATCTCAGCTCTGACAGTTCCCAATTAGATGACTATGAATAAGTTCCTCTCTTATCCTCTCTGAACCTCAGTATCATCATCTGGCTAATAACAATAATAATAATAATAACAATGCTTGTAATACCTACCTCATAGGATTTGGATAAAGCATAGGGCTTTATAAACCATAAAGGTCTCTACTAATTTCAGTTATAATCATCATCATCAACATCAATAATAAGTACCTTATTAATGTAATTATCATCATCATTATGAGCATTTTTGGGAGGTAAAGATAATTTCTGACTGGGGGTATCATGGAAGACTTCAGGAGAATGAGAGGCTTTGAACTGAGCCTTAAAGTATGGAAAATCGGGCGTGGTGGCCCATGCCTGTAATTTTTGTTATTGGGGCTGAGGCTGGTAGATTGCTTGAACTTGGAAATTTGGAGTTTCAGTATGGCAGAAGTGGATCTGGTGTCCATACTAAGTCTGGCATGATGATTCCCTAGAAGCAGGTTATTAAGGTAGGATGAACAGGCCCAGGTTGGAAACAAGAATGGGTCAAAGGTTCTGTTCAGTAATCTCAGGTCCATGAATGACTGCGCTTCCAGCATAAGTGTGGGATAGGGACACTCAGTTTCTGCCCCCCCTTGCCCTCCCCCCCACAAAAGGATGGAGAGAGTTTCAGCAAGTGCAGGAAGTATCTAAATATCAGTACCCCATGAGATGTGGCCTCCATAGCTCTGTGGAGATCAGACTTTGGGGAACCAAATAGGAATTAGGAAAGGAACATAAAAGCTGAACCCCAACACCAGTTTCCTGTTCTTATTTGGCATTTGAGATTGCAAAGGGAAAGAGAGTGAGTCTTTGTTGTATTTATGGTTTCATTTATCATAATCTTCCTTGTGTGGGACTATATGATAATCGCCAGTATAGAGAGGATGGATCTTATTCCCTTAATCACTGCCTTGGAAGGCCTATTCTTGCCCTTCCTCCTCTTGGCTAGAGAGGGATGTGAACTAGAAGAGCTTGTAGGCATCCATGGTATGAGCTTGGAATTTTATCCAATCTTAAAATCACACCTAAAAAGCCAGTGCCAGCAAGCATTACAAGGGAAGCCTGTTTATAGGGAAAGATATGGCAAGAGGCAATCACTCCATTGGGCATCTCTTTATTTTTTCCAAATAGAGGTCCTTGACTAGATATATAGTAGTATTATAGTAATAATTTGTGCAAACAGCTTATTTGCTTATGTATAAAAATAATATCCCTGTAATACTATACAATCAAATTAATTAATAAAAAAAGAAAACTGAGTAAATGACCTTGTGAGTGACAGAGCAATGCTTTGTAAAACCAAGCAAGAACTCAGACAAATGCATATAAGATTAGGAGAACCAACAAAAACAGAAGAACAAGGAGTGTTTACACATCCCTGCCATAGGAAAGCAGAAGTGCTGGCTTGTGATGTGATACTGATATATGTTACAATCTTAAAAATATATGCCAGGTAGTCTTTTACCTTTGCTCCCTCAGGCATACCTGAGTTAAGAAGTAGACAAATTTGCTAATAAAAATGATTACAGTACCCCTTTGTGTCTTGGGATTGGATCTATTGTACATCTCTTTATTCCTGAATTAAGAAATGTTGTAAATGAGGATGAAGGTACTATAGGCTTCTATTGAAGAAGCCCAGGCCACCGTGCTTGAAAGCAAGTAAGATAAGACTGAGGTATTAGGGATGACTCATGTCTGCAGGTCTAATTTAGCAAAGAGCTATTTCTTCTCTCTGACCCTGGAAAGCTTCTTTATCAGAAGAAAAGACTCTCTGGAAAACAACCATTTTACTTTGCTCGACTGGGTTCTTCAAAGAAACAGAGAAGAGTGACTGATAACCCCCAAAACAGACCATACCATTATCTCCAGGTGATGGCCTTGAGGTCAGGAGGACTAAGGAATACAGTTCCAAATAAAAGGGTACCCTCCTCCTAATTTCTGGATATCTTTCTTGAACAGGAAAAACAGCTGTTTTTGTTGGCCAACCAAAAACCCATCTTGTCCAGGCTAAACTTTGGCACAATGAAAAGAGTGGCAATCTTGGCTCTTGGCCCCTCACTGCAATGCATTTCCACTGCTGCAGGCTTCCCTTCCTTAGTCTTCTGTTATTTTCCACCTTTTCAGTGAATGAATGCTACTTTAAAATGGGAAAGTGTCATTCATGACCTTTTTTTATTTAGTGGAGATGAGAGTGGCATAAATGTTAATGTTCAATACCCTTACTACTTGTCCTCTTCCTCTCTCCCATGCAGTCTTCCCTTCACCTCTTCCCTTGCCCTCTAAACTTCTTTATATTCCAAAACTGCATGTTTCTCTCTGATCCCCTTCTTTCCTCTCCCACTACATTTCTTTCTTACAATATGAAGGGTTTGGCAAAGAAAATTTTGAAAGAGAAAAGAGAAGATTAAAAAGCATTTAATTTTCTGGGGATATATTCAATTCAGGATGTCTGTTACATTTCATTCTCCTTTTCATCTCTGTTCTAGTGCCTAGAAGATACCTAATGAGTGAGGTTAGGCTTCCTGGAGAGTCTCATGTGGCACTATGGCAAAGAGCAAACTTTGCCTCTCCATTCCTTAGGCCCTTCCATAGAGGAGTTAGTGGTGTTTTCCTGGGAAAGGTCTAGAATAGAGGTTCTTACCTTTTTTGTGTCATGGACTCCTTTGGCAATTTGGTGATGACTATGCACCATTTCATAGAATAATGTTTTAAAGTACATAAAATTTATAGAGTGATAGAGATACCGATTATATTAAAATTGTTATTTGAAATAATTTAAAAAACAAATCCATGGCCCTCTTGAAATCTATCTATGGATCCTTGATTTAAAACCCTGGTATAGATGAAGTGGCCTCTATGTCTCTTGCAGGAAGGGGAAGGCAACTGATCCCTGCCCTGGCAACTTTAGAGGCCAGACTTGGCCCTTGTCTTGTTTCTGGGAAGTTCTTCCTCTTTGGACGCAAAGGTAAGAGTCAGAGAAGTTAGGAGCAAACATCCCTTCAAGCTTTGGTGGCATTACTCCCTAGAGGTCAGGAGTTTAGAAACATTCAATGGAACCCAGAGGATGCTGCCAAGTCCAACATGCAAGCCTAGAAGGTAACTGTGTTGGGTTCCAAGTGTTTGTGTAGGTACACTTTTTATAGAATCAGTGGTTATTTCACATCTTTTTGCTATGTGTAGTCTTACTTGTTTAACCATAGTGGCCAAGAAGGAAAGTTCATAATAAGGTCAGGTTTCTCCCTGTGGTCTGAAGGTGATACATCTGCTACTGCTATTCTCTTGGGTTTTCCCAATCCAGGTTTGCAGAGTCTCAGTCAGTCCCAGAGATGGGACATATCTCTCAGAGACCCATCCTGGATCATGCAGATCTACAGTCACAAGAGAAGCAATGTTATTGCCTCTGCCATGGGCCTGGGAAGGAGCAGCTGGTGTCATGTTAGTGGACATACTGCCAAGGGCCCCAGGGAGAAGAAGACCCAAAGCTTCTGGAATCATAAAGCATTCCCATGTCACCTGAGTGTTGGGGAAAGATGTCCCTTTACATAGTAACCAAGTTGCATTGCGCAACTTCAGTGTAGCCTTGGTTCTGAATACACAACATGCGCACTTTGCACTGCACATGCTGTCACGCTCACACAGTGCCAATGCTGCCAAAACTGGTAAAGGAATCGAGAGTGGAAAAAGTTTAAGAAGCCTTGGTCTAAACTATCAGTGTCAAAGCCAAATAGAAACAGAGGGTCTTTAACCCTGTGCCTGTGGACTGCATATTGACTTTTAAAACATCTATTAACATTATCTATACTCTACTGAGTGTTTATTTTGTTAAATATTTCTCAATTACATTTCAATCCTGTTCAGACTAAACTGTTGCAGTCAAAATGCTGCTTGTTTGACACCTCTGGTCTAAACAATAGATATAGAGACGTTGGAAGGAGGGGGATGTTTGGGAAGAAAGATGAGTTCAGTCAATCAGTCCATAAACATTTATTAAGCACCTACTATGTACCCAGGTATTTTGCTAAGTTCTGGGGATACAAAAAAGGGGGGAAACATCCACAAATACTTTGGGGGCAGCTAGGTGGCACAGTGGATAGAGCACCGGCCCTAGATTCAGAAGGACCTGAGTTCAAATCCGACCTCAGACACATAACACTTCCTAGCTGTGTGACCCTGGGCAAGTCACTTAACCCCATTGCTTAGCCAAAAAAAAAAAAGGGTGGGGGGGGAAGAGCCCCTGCTCTCAAGGAGCTCACAGTCTAATGGGGAATACAACATACAAACAACTATCTATATATAGAATAAATATATAAGATATATATAGGATCAATAGGAGATAATCAACAGAGATAAGTATTTGAGTTTGAGATGCTGAATGAACATCTTGATGGAAATATTCAGTAGGTAATTGCAAAAGTGGGACTGAAACTCAGGGGGAGAGAATGAGTTTGAATAGTCAATTTTATAACACTAACAATTGAAACTTCGAGATGAGCCCACTAAGAGAGAAGGTGGAGAGAGATAAAATATTCAATGACAGGGTCATGAGGGACATCTCTCCTTATTTTTTTCCCTAATGAATATTGTTGCAAAAATTTTTTAATAAAATATTAGCACAGAGATTACAGCAATTCATCATGAGGATAATACAACATGACCAGGTGTGATTTATACCAGTAAGGCGGGCTGGTTCAATATTAGGGAAACTATCAGCATAATTGACCATATCAATAACAAAACTAACAGAAATCATATAATTATCTCAATAGATGCAGGAAAAGCTTTGGACACAACACCGAACCCATTCTTATTAAGAAAAGAAAAAAAAAAGACCATAGGAATAAACGAAGTTTTCCTTAACATGATAAGTAGCATCTATCTAAAATCATTAGCAAGCATTATGTGTAATGGATGTAAGCTAGAAGCGCTCCGAATAAGAAGGACATCTCCTTTTAGAGAAGAGGATGAAAACGTATCCATGAAGGCAGGGGTTTTGTAAGGCTCAAATGAATAATGCTGGCTTTCCCAACCTTAAAGCACTATAATAAATGTCAGTTATTCTTATTACTATTATTAATCTACAGCCACAAGGCCTCCAGTCTGGTGATATCTTCAGTGCCTGAGCCTTCTGCTACAGTTCTATTGAGCTTAAACAGTGTTTATAGAGCAATATGGGAGTGTGCTGGTAAATAACAACTGGGCTCCACTGGGTGGGGGGGTGGGGGTGGAACATACACACATTTTTAAGTTGAATCTGAATTGTTAACATTCTCTCAAACCTAGAAAATAAAAAAAAAAATCAAATGCTGATTTGAAGTAATCCCTGGTTTCTGAGGTGTAAATTGCTTATTGAAAAATTACTCACACTGAGAAATGATTCCCCTACAGGTACAGATCCAGTGACGCTGATCTTCTGGCTGATCCTGTAATAACAACCTCAACAACATCATCTCTCCCTTCCAGGTACTTTCTCTGGCTATCTCCCATCCCTGGAATTTTCTCTTTCCTCATCTCTACCTCCCGGCTTCCTTTAAGTCCCCACTCTTTCAAATTCCACTATAGAGAGAGAACTTCCAATGGGCTGGCCACGTGGTTTGAATGTCAAACATACTCTTGCCTAAAAGACTATTTTATAGAGAACTCACACAGGGCAAGTGCTCACATGGTGGTCAGAAAAAGTGATAGAAGGACCCTCTCAAACTCTCTCTTAAGAACTTTGGAAATGATTGCATGACATGGGAGACATTGGCACAGGAACCCCCAGCAAGGTGTGGCCTCATCAGAGAAGATGCAGTGCTCTATGAGCAAAGCAGAATTGAAGTAGCTCAAAAGAAACTAACTCCAAGATAAGCCAATTTAGAGAAAACACTCCAAATGCTCACATGGACTATTTGTGCCTGACCTGTGGTAGAGCATTTCGAGCTTCTATTGGTCTGATCAGCCACAGTTGGACACGCTGTAACTTGACTCTAACATAATGATGTCATTTGGGTTCTCTTGGACAAGGAAGGGCAATCACATATACATATAAAGTCCATATAGGGCTTGTTTGTACATACTTGTTTGCTTATTGTCTCTCCTATTAGATTGTAAGCTCTTTGAGGGCAGGGCTAGTGTCCTTTACCTCTTTTTTAATCCTCTGTGCTTAGCACAGTGGCTGGCACATAGTAGGCTGTTAATAAATGTTGATTGTTTATTGACTGACATAAAATTTAACAATGAGTGTCTACTAGCAAGAATGTGTTAGATGCATTTTCACATATGCGCTAATGGATGAAAAGAGCTTTTCAAACTTTAAAGAGCTATATAAATATGATTGGTTAATATTACCATCAGTCACGGTCGCGGAAGTTCACATGCAGATCATCCCTGTGAAAGCCAGAGACCATATAACTAAGGAGAAAAGGGAAGGTACCCCGATCGATACGAAAATACGCTTGTGCAGAGTGACCCGGGGAACTACGATTCCCAGAATCCTCTGGGCTGTGACCCGGCTGCTCCCAAAGGCAGTTTCCCAGCGACCTCCGCGGCTCAGCGGGTTTCTCGGGAGCATTGGCCGCCTTTGATCTCCGGGTTGCGGGGGCACGTGGGGGCGGCTCTGGCGAACCCGCGGGAGGGCCCCCGCCCAGACGGTATGCTAAGTGTGTGTGAGCTGTGTCGTGGGGGAGATGGCGAGCTTGTGAATGCGCGTGCGTGCGTTTGTGCGCGTGCTGTGTGCGTGACCTGTCCTGTCGTGTGCGGTTGCATATTTTCCCGTGCGTGATCACGTTCTGTCAATGCGGGTGTGAGTTTGTGAGCTAGTGCCTGAGTTGTGTCTTTTCGCGGTTGTGTGATTGCGTTCTGTCGATGTGTGTGGGTTTGCGGGCTAACGTCCACACCGTGAGAATCGGGGTGTCCCAGGCGTGAGGCCCTCCGCACAGCGGAGGCCTGGGCGAGTGTGCCCAGGTTTCCGAGGAGCCCGCAGCCGGCGCTTGCGCAGTGCGGGCCGGCCGGCCGTTCTTAGCTCTCTGGGCCCGGCGCCTCTGCTGGTATTGCCTGCTTTGGCTGCTTGGTGTTCCCAGTATGGCTGGTGAATGTGTGTGCGTGTCTGTGTCTCTTGGCATTTCTTCAGGGCCTTTGCTCCAGACTGATAATATTGTCCCATTGTTGTTGTTCGGCTTGCTGCTGCTGTTGATCAGTCATTCAGCCTCGTCCAACTTTTCTTTGGGGTTTTCTTGGCAAAGATCCTGGAGTGGTTTGCCATTTCCTTCTCCAGTGGATAAAGGCAAACAGAGATTAAGTGACTTGCCTAGGGTCACACGGCAAGTAAGTGAGGCTGGATTTGAATTGAGGTCTTCCAACTAGCTCTGTATCCACCGAGCCACCCAGCTGCCTCCAAACTTAGCCTAAGCCGGGATGAAAGAGGGAGAGTTCCTTGCTGAGAAGAGATATCTGGCCCGGGGGAGAAAGACCTGACTAAAGTGACTCTGCCCTTTAGCCCCAGGTCTTGGCTTCAGTGGAGCAGCCGAGATGAAGGCGGTGGAAGAAGCTTGAATCCATCTAGAAGGAGACAGCCTTGATTTCAGATCTCCTGTCAAGAGTTTCCCCAGAGAATCACAAGAAGTGATACACCTTGGTGCTGAAGTTGTTCCCACCCTTCTTACCTGGGGAAGATCAGGGAAGTCATTGGACCAGTGAGGAGAGTGAACCTGGAGGATCAGCCTCACCTGCTTGGGGAGAGAGGTGAGAAGTTAACTGAGGTATTTGGGGAGGGGGGAGGATAGCATCCTATCAGTGACAAAGTGCTTTACATACCTTATTTGATTCTCCTAACCACACTGTGTATAGGTATTTTCCCCATTTTTTATATGTGGAAATTGAAGCCCAGAAAGTTTCAGGGAGGTCATCAAAGCTACTTAAGTATAGGAAGCTGGTAATCAAATCTCTATTTTACTTGACTCTAGGAAGGCTCTTAAGTCATGCTGCATCTCTACTTTAGGGGAAGGGCCTCTGAGTAGGTAATAATAAGGAAAGGAGTCTTCCCTGTCATTAGGATATCAATAGATTTAACAAATGAGTGAGAGTGTCACTTTGGGCTTCTTATTTATCACATCCTTGATCCCAGTGCTCCCTATGCTATAAGATATCCTTTAGAGTAGAGAAGTTCTTTTTTTTTTTTTTTTTTTTTTTTTAGGCAATTGGGGTTAAGTGAGTTGCCCAGGGTCACACAGCTGAGTAGAGAGGTTCTTAACCTGGTGAACTTGTTTTCAAAAGTATTTTGGTAAGTATATTTCAACATAATTGATTTCCTTTTGTATTGCTATTTTGTTTTATGCATTTAAAAACATTATTCTGAGAAGGAGATCCAAAGGGGCATTTTACATAAAGAAAAGTTAAGAATTCCTGCTGTAGAGATCAGAGATGACCTTTTCCCATTGGTTGACAGCCCAATTACCCCATCCCTTTTCCATGTCTTTCTCCTTAAAGGCCTCTGACATTCTTGCCCTGAAATATCTGGTGTGTGAACTTATCTTTTAACTGCTCAAAGTACTTTCATGTTTTTATTCCTATTGTGTCTTCACAAAAGTCTCTTGGACAGGTAGGCAAGCATTTTTCTCTCATTTTGCAAAAAAAAAAAGAACTTGTTCCTGAGGGATTAAGTGACTTGCTTAGGGTCTCACAGTAGTTGGTTACATAGCCAAGACTAGAGGCAGATTTGAGTTTGGACACTTGACTTCTCTACATAGTGAAGTTCCATCTAGATACCTTAATCCAAGTTGAATTCCTCTGGAGACTGAGCCTGTTCTCGTAGATGCTCCATAAGATATTCTCATCAGTTGCCTCTTTACCTCCCTCTGTGTTCTTTACTCACATTTATTCAAAATGGATGGTTGTGACAGGTAGTCCTCCATGACCTTATAGGTGCAAGATTAGAGACCATGGGTTGTCAAGGAGGGCCTTACTCTGAATAATGGATAGGGGTTTGGATAATTAGAGAAGAGATTGTGGAGGCTAGCCAAACTTCTGGGGAGTAGGAGGAGGAAGGAGTGTGTTGGGTTTGAGAGAATCAGGGATGAGGTGCAGGCTTGGCTGGAGCTAAATTGGACTTCTGTTGGGGGATAGTGGGAGATAAGGTTGGACCTGTGAGGTGGGGTCAGACTATAGACTTTGACACTGGGTTTTGTGTTGGAGTTAGAGAGGAGCCATGTAGGGTTGTTAAGAGGAGAAGAGACATCAAAACTGTTTTGTGCAAAAGTGGTAACTGACTGAGTAAAAGGGATGAAGAGAAGGGAAGATGATTGGGGGAAGCATCTAGCATAGCAGCATGGTAATTCCATGTAGTAGTAAACATCCAGTCAAGCCAGCAAACATTTATCTAGTGCCTGCTGTGTGTCAGGTAGCATGCAAAGTGCTGGGGATACAAAGAAAGGCAAAAAGAATGCCTGTACTTAATGATCTCACAGTTTAATTGAGAGACAACACGCATGCAAAAAAACTACATACTAACAAGATACATGCAAGTTAAGTTGGAGATAATCTCAGAGAAAAGACACTAGCATTAAGGACTAGGAAAGGCTTCCTGTAGATGGTGGTATTTTAGCTGATACTTAGCCTGGAGTCAGGAAGACTCATTTTCCTGAATTCAAATCTAGCCTCAGTCACTTACTAACTGTGTGACCCTGGGCAAGTCATTTAACCCTGTTTGCCTCAGTTTCCTCATCTGTAAAATGAACTGAAGAAGGAAGTAGCAAACCACTCCAGTATCTTTGCCAAGAAAACCCAAATGGGGTCACAAAGAATTGAAAAACTCTTTCCAGTCCCAGCTAAACAACAACAGACAGGGCTAGTGTCACTGAATCACAAAGTAGGTGTGGAGAAGTGAGGTATAAGATCGTAGGGAACCACTGGAGTTTATCAAGTGGGAGGCGGGGGTGACATGGTCAGATCTAGGCTTTTAGAAGATCACTTTGACAGCTGAGTGGAGGATGAGAAGAGACTTGAGACAGAGAAACTAACCAGAAGGCTGTTGCAAAAGTGAAGGCATGAGGTGATGAGGGCCTTTACCAGAGTGGTGGCAGAAGGGAGGCCAAACCCAAACAATTTCTTTAGTTCACCAGCTTGTGAATAGGCATGAAAGCAACAGATGGTGAGAGTGATCCACATCTGGGGCTTGGCAGGGCAAGATCTGTGGTTGGGTAAAGGTGCTAGGGCCTCTTGCCTAAAGTTGCAGTGGTCATGATGGGGAGGGAAGAGTGAGGACTTAGTACAGTGTGATGGCCTAGGAAAGAACTGAAGGGGGGGCAGGGTTGGAGGTCACAGTGAGGGGAAAGATCAGGCTTAAAGGTTGTAGGACAGAGAGAAAGATGGAATGATAGGAAATTTCAGAGTACATGAAAGTGGTGGAACATTTGTGGCTAATGGCATGATCGAGAGTATAAACTACCTTTCTGTGTAGCTAAGGCAGGGTGGGGGAATAGGTCTTGGGAAATGAGTAAGTTGAGAAACTGGGAAGTTAGGGTGTTTGAGGGAATATCAGTTTGTATGTTGACATCATCACCTAGTATGATGAGGGCAGGAGTTGGGGAAGAGAGAAAGAGTATGAGCAAGGCACTGAATTCATTGAGGAAGAAAGAGTGTCCTGGAGGTAGGTGGGTAGATTAACAGCTACCAGAATCTTAATTGGGTGATAAATATGAATTGAAGAGGGGTAAATTTGAGGTTACCCATGGGCTCCAAAAATCAACTTCGCAAGTACAAGATTGAGGAGGACAATAAAATAGATAGTAGTTTGTTTGAAAAAGATCTTGAGGTTTTAGTAGACTTCATCAACAGTGTGATATGTCAGCCAAAAAAAGCTAATGTAACCTTGGGTTTAATTTAGTGTCTTAGTGTCCACACAAAGTAGGTCCTGCTGTACTCAGCCTTGGTCAGGGTGTCTGCAATACTGTGCTCAGTTCTAGGCATCACATTTCAGGGAAGACATTGCTGACCTTGAGTGTATCCAAAACAGGGTAACCAGGCTAGTGAATGCAAAGGCCTAGCTATCATGCAGTGTGAGGATGGGCTGAAGGCACTACATGGTCTCTCAGTCCCTTTCAGCTCTAAATCTGTGACCCTTGGATTCGTTGTAATTTGCGCCCAATCAAATTCAGTTTTTGGATGGGACCTGAGATTTTATTGGTACAGGGAGCTTCTAGCGCAGAGACTTCTGCAGTGCAGATCGTTCCTGCTGTGCAGTTTAGAGGCACTGAGCAGTTAAGCATCAGAGGTGGGACTCTTTTCAACAAATACATATTTTTTGTGTGTCTGTAAAGTAATATTAAAAGCACAAAAATGCAAACAGGAAAAGTGCTGAAAGTCAGATTCAGACATCCTTTGGTTCACTGTTTGTAAAGAACTTTGCATAAATAGACTCTTCCTGATGAGTAAATTTGCAAAAATCTCCATAATCCTTCACCTATGTGCCATGCGCGTGATAAGGCACTGGGGTTACACAGAAAAAAAGAAACCCTCTCTGCCCTCAAGGAGCTTACGTTCTAAGGGGGGGGCAATATATATCTATTCAAAGTGTCACCAGAGTCTCAGTGCAGTTTTAAACTATAACTGGCCAGTCAACATCAAAAGCAGCCAATCTCCTCTGTAACCTCAGTGCTCGGATGATCAGCTCATCTTCTATCATAGTTTCTGCCAATTCGCTGACCCTAAGGGGTCATTCTTCTCTGATCCATCCAGCCAGGGAGATGGTTTAAGAAGCTGTTTGGTAACAGGAAACCATGGGTCAGAGTGCTTCTTTGTTTCTGGATTCCCAGGCAGATACACTCCTGGTCCTAAGAAGTCGCCAGCCTAAATGAGGCAGCTCAGGGAGGTGTACTCTGAGGCAGCACCGCAGAGTGGCTAGATGCTGCTTGGCATCAGCAAGAGCGAGGCTCCAGTCCTTCTCCTGATCCTTTGTGTCTGTGTGACTATGGTTAAGGCACTAAACCTCTCTGAGTCTTAGTTTCCTCATCTACAAAATGGGGTGATAATGATAGCACCTCCTTCATAAAGCTGTTATGAGGCTGAAATAAGATAGTTTATGTAAAGCACTTTCCAAACTTTAAAGCACTGGATACGTGTCAGCTTTCGTTCGTTATTCCTTGATATCCTCCTTTTGATTCCAGATTCATTGGTCCAGTATTTCAAGGAACAGCCACAACCACACTTAACTCTAAGATAAATGTGAGGTTTATTGATAACATGCAAACCATCAGTGGACCCAAACAGATGTGGGCCACCCTGGGGTCCCAGACCTTGTCTCATTCTGGAAATGAAGTCACACACCTAACCACAACCCACGCAGTCATCTCTGTGCAGATTCTGGTTTGATTGGGACAACCCTCAGTGGTTGGACCCACTCTTTTATTCTTGATTGAGGAAGTGGATTTCTGTCATTAACAGGGTTGGACTTTTTTTGATGCAAAATTGACTTTTCAGGCATGGAGGCATCCATCCAAAGGCCACGCCACCCAGGCCCCGGAGGAGACAGCAGCTCCACAATAGACAGCCATGGCCGTGGCTTCTATGACTTCTCTCTGTCAATCCCCTTCCCATCCCCTCTGGAAGCAGAGATTGCATGCCGCTCTTTGGACCCAGATCCTGAGCCTCGCCGGAGTGGTGTCCAGCGGGAGCTAACCGTCATTGGGAACAAATTGGTTCTCCACTGGAGAGCAGAAGAAGCACGGTTCTTCCGAGCCTCTATAACCACGTTCTTGGACTATCTGGCTCTGGTGCTGCAGACCATGGAGCGTTTTGGGCCCCCAGAGCCCCACTGAGACACCTCCCCCAACCCAGTCTTGTGCTTCAGGCCCAGGCCCTAGTACCCCCACAGCTGTCATCCCCTCTCCCCCAATGAGGAAAAGCTAATAAAAAGACTTAGCTTAGAAAATATGGGAAAGACCCCTCCCCAGCTTCCTTCCCTGCTTACTCCCCTCCCCTGTAAAGTCACCCAGCTTTGAATATCTGTTTGTCTTCAACCAAGGAGATGGAAGTTGGAGCAGGAGGGATCCTGGTTCCAGTTGCCCACTCCAGTATAAGCTTGTTGCAGAAAAATAAATCTCATTATACGAACACACATAGACCCCACACTGACTGATCCCTTAATAAAGAGCAGTCAACCCTCTGCTTTCTCCCATTATGGACATCAAATTTGACTTAGAACTTGAATTGCAGAAGATGTGGGGGTTTTTTATGTTATTTTTCTGGGGGTGTCAGGGTTGCCTTTAACCCTTGGGGACAGTTGGTGAATAGGCTAGAGATGATCTAGTAAGGAGGAAGGAAGATTGTAAATACTTATACGTGTGCATGTTGTTCCTCCCATTAGAATGTAAGCTCCTTGGGAGGAGGTACTGTTTCGATTTGTTTTTTTATCCCTGTCCTTTAGCATAGTGCCTGCAACATAGTGAGCACTTGATAAATGTTTGTTGAATGATGGGAGTAGTTGGAAGGACTTAGCAATGCATCGGATTTCCCCTCAGCCTCTTTTGGCCCTTCTCTTCCTGATCAGAATGGAATACATAGTTGTTTTCTTGTGGGTGGAACAATAGCTGCCTGCATTGGGGTCCTTCCTCTCCTCCCTCCTCCCTCCCCCCTCCCCCCAACCCCTGCACACAGAGGAGCTCGAAGGAGTGCCGTGCTCCAGCTCACTCACTCTCTTTCCCCTTCTTTTCTCTCGCCCACTGTCCTTGTCCTTCCTTCCCTGTGGTTCTTTACCCCTTCCTTCTTCCTGCCCCTTGCCTCCCTCTCCTTTCTTTAAGGGTAGGAGGTGCAGCAGGGTCCAGGAGAGGGAACAGAATTCTTTTTGCAGAACAGTCAGGTCTCGACATTGTTCAGAAAATCTTTTGAATTTATAGCTTTGATGGCTTTTCGTGTTTGTGTTGAGCTGGATAATTCCCTCAAAAGTCCATATCGTTTCAGATTCCTCATTAAATTTTCCCTCTTTCAAACCAAATTGTGTCTTTATTCGTTGGAGTTCAAGTGCATTGTGTGCCCTGGCATCTAGTACCTCAAGATCTGAAAGTTACTGTCTGAGAAAGGAGGGTGTCAGTTCCTCACTTGTCTCTTTCAGGAACAGTTGACCAAGTGAAGCACATCCATGGATAAATCCACTTTGGCAACTTCAGTCTCCATCTGAAAAATGGGAATAACACTACTTGTACTTCCTACTGCTTTTGTAAGGAAAACAAATGGCAAACAGAAATGAACACTTGAAAAAACATTTAGTAAGCACTTCTGTATAGCAGCACTGTGCTCCGTGTGGGGTGGGGAGGTGGGGCGTGGGCTTTAAGTAGAAAAGCAAGACTCGGCTTTCAAGAAGCTCACATTCCAATAGGAGACAACACGGGAGGTTCCAGTCATTTGGAAAGGCCCTGTAGTCTTAGGCTGCAGCAGCACAGTGAATGGTTGGTAATGCATTTTATTTAATATTTCCACTGAAAAAAATAATATCTAATTCCTGACACAACTGTTTGATAACTGAGGACTTTGGTGATTAGAAATTTCTAGGTATGTGAAAGCTGCAGGTGCTAAGAAGGTGGGGGCTGGGGGTAGCTAGGTGGCACAGTGGATAGAGTACCGGCCCTGGAGTCAGGAGGTCTTGAGTTCAGATTCGGCCCCAGACACATAACACTCACTAGCTGTGTGACTCTGGGCAAGTCACTTAACCCTAATTGCCTCACTGAAAAAAGAAGGTGGGGGCTGAAGCACCTGCAGAAGCAGTTATGTTACCAAATGACGATTTGTAGGATGGCAGCTGTGGGAGCTGGGTTGGTGGTCTGGGATGATGGTGCTGCTCTTTCTGCAGTTCTTGGGCTCAGCATCCTGGGCTTTCTCCATCAGGGTCAGAGGAGAGGTGGTGGAAGTGGTTTGCCATGGCCTGACCTTTTGGTCTTGTCTCTGCCAGGGTGCCTTACTGCTTTAGCTAGGCCCTGTGGTTGGCAGTTGGTAAGTATGGCCGGCTCCTCCACAGGGCTTGTTCCCCTGGATGATGGCTATGGGGACAAGTCCAGTGGTGGGAGGGGGAGGTTGGGCAGGAGAGAGACATGGCACTGTTATTCCAAGGGGTCTTTCTCCTACTCCAGGTCCTCCTGACTCCAGGGCCGGTTCTATCCTCTATGTCACTTCGCAGCCCCCTCTGGCTTGTCTTAAAATAAGAAAACAAAACTTTGCTTTGACTGTCTCCTTTTTATTCTACATTCAAATCTATTCTTGAAGGTTATGGTGAGAACACAGATCCACTAATCCCCAGACCTGCTTCTCCTGCTCTCTCTGTGTCAATCAATAGTCAATAAACATTGTGTTTACAATGTGCCAGGTGGGCCACTAGGTGGCGCAGTGGATGGATTGCTGAGCCTGGAGTCAGGAAGACGGATCTTGAGTTCAAATATGACTTCACTTACTGGCTGTGTGACCCTGGGCACTTAAGTCACTTAACCCTGTTTGCCTCAGTTTCCTCTTTTGTAATGAGCTGGAGAAGGAAATGCCAAAAAAAACTCTAGTATCTTTACCAAGAAAACCTCAAATGGATCATGAAGAGTTGGACATGACTGAAACACTTAAACAGCTGAACAATAACAGCAGTGCAGCCAGGTGAGAAAATGAGATGAGCTAAGCTCCCTCCTTAAATAGAAGTTTTAGAGTGTCCAAGATATAAAATAACTAATATCTATCTATCTATCTATCTAATCGCCATCCGCCAGTAGATAAGTGGTCAAAAGGTATGAATAAGCAGTTCTCAAAAGAACTGCAAAGTATTCACAACCACATGAAAAAATGCTTCAAATCACTAAGAAGAAAAATGCAAATCAAAACAACTCCGAGGTTTCACTTCACACCCTGCAAATAAACAAAAATGACCAAAAAACGGCAACACTCAATGTTGGAGGGGTTGTAGGAAGATAAGCACACTAATACATTGTTGATGGAGCTGTTAGGCCGCTTTGGAAAGAAATTTGGAAGTTTGAAAATAAAGTGACTAAAACATCCATACCCTTTGAACCAGAGACTCCATTACTGTGCTCATACTCCAAGGAAGCCATCAATAAGAAAAAAAAATCCCCATATACTCCAAAATATTTATAACAACACTTTTTGTGTTAGCTAAGAATTGGAAACAAAGTAAATGCCCACCAATTGGGGAATGGCTAAAGAAATTGTGGTACATATAATGGAATATTAATGTGCTTTAAGAAATGATGACTGGGTAGATAGGTGGCACAGTGTATAGAACACTGGGCCTGGGGTCAGGAAGACTTGAGTTCAAATCTGGCCACTTACTAGCTGTGTGACCCTGGGCAAGTCACTTAAAACCCTATTTACCTCAGTTCCTCATCTGTAAAATGAGCTGGAGAAGGAAATGGCAAAACACCTCATTATCTTTGCCAAGAAAACCCCAAATGGCATCACAAAGAGTCAGACATGACTTAAAATGAATGAACAACAACAAGAAATGAGGAGTGTGATGAATATAGAGAATCATGGAAAGCTCTGTATGAACTGATGCAAAATGAAGTAAGCAGAGCCAAGAAAACAATATACACAGTAACTTCAACTATGTAAATGGAAGAACAGCAACACACCAAAAAATCAAAAGTAAATGAAACAAAACTATAAAGATCAAGTAAGGACTCAAATGTAGAAATATGAGAAGAGACCCTCAGTCTACCCCTTCATGGAGGTGGCAGGTCGATAGGTGTTATACATCACACATGTTTTCAGACTTTTTCAATGTAGCAATCAGATATATTGAATTTTTTCCTCTCTTAAAAAAAAATACTATTTGTCTTATGGGACTGAGAGGGGGGAAAAGAAGATAGAGGGATACATTGATACTATGGTGATGAAGGAAACAGAAAATATCAATAAAAACTTATTTAAAAAGAAATTTTATTGATCTTTTCTTTTTACATTTCCTAGATTTCTCCCTGTCCCTCTCCTCCCTTTGCAGAGAGCTATTCCTTTTAACAAAGAATTTTTTTGTTTTAAATAAGTTTTTACTGATGTCTTTTTTATATCACCACAATTTCTCCCACTATTCCTTCCCATTCCATTTGAAAAATGATATTTTTAAAGACAAAAATGAAAAAAACAAAACTGTTCAAGATATCAAAAAAGCCCCAAAATATGTAAATATGAACACTTGTGGACCTCCCACCTCTGCAAAGAGGTGATGTGGATTATCTTTTCATACTCTTCTTTTTAGCCATGTTTGTTCTTTACAATTTTGCAATATTCATTTTTTGTCTGGTTCTTTTCATTAACATTGTTATAGTCAGTGTGTGTGTTGTTTTCTTGGCTCTGCTTGCTTCACTCTGCATCAGTTCATGTAGATCTTTACATGCTTCTCTATATTTATCACATCTATCATTTCTTATAGCTTAGTAATATTCCATTACATTCATGTACCACAGTTTATTTAGACACTCCCTGGGCTATGGACATCTACTTTGCTTTGAGTTCTCTATCATAAAAAGATTTTAGTTATATGGGGACTTTCTTCTTATCAATGGCCTCCTCAAGGAATAGGCATAGAGATGTTATCTCTGGCTCAAAGTGTAGGGATATTTTAGTTGCTTTATTTGCATAATTCCAAGTTGCTTTCTAAAATAGTTATACTGATTCCCAACTTCACCAACATTGCACTAGCACACCTATCTTCCCACAACCCCACCAACATGAAGTATTCTCATCTTTTTAAATCTTTATTTGCATATATGTTAATTACTCATATGTTTTGGATGTTAAACCCTTATTAGAGAAATTGGACACAATATTTTCCCCATTTGTCCACTTTCTTATATTAGGCACTTAATTTTGTTTGTGCAAGAGCTTTTCAATTTCACATAATTAAAGTTATCTTATTTTTTTGTAATTGCTTCTATCCCTTGTTTAGTTAAGAATGTTATCTCCTACCCATAGCTCTGAGAGGTATAATGATCTGCTTTGCTTCTAATTTTTATGGCATATACCAATTTAGCATATATTGTGGAATATAGTATAAAGTTTTGATGTAAGCCTAATTTCTTCCAGATGGGGCCCTTGCCCCTGGTCCCATGCCTCAGGGGGTCCTGCTCTTTGGAAGAACCTGCTCATCATAGACTCAAAAAAGTATTAAGATATAAATGAAACATGCAGAATAAAACAAAGTAATTATGAATGACCTATATGACCAAGCCAATGTAACTTTATTTGTATGGGATATATTAAAAGGGACATGTGAACCTCTGGGTGCACCCAAATAAAGCCAGTCAGTTATCCAAGATTACACAGTGTGAATGTGGTGCAAGGCAATGGAAGGACAACACTAGATAGCTAGTGGAATACAAAAGGCCTATGGCTGCAATTCAGAGCTTAGGTGGCTGGTTGCCCTGTCTATACTTAGAATAAGCTCAGCTCCAAGGTCAGCTCTGCAGAGATGGGTGTTCACTTCATTCCCAACTCCATCAGGATATGCCCCCAAAAGCCTTAGGCAAGGTGGAGGAGAAAGGAGGATGTTCATATGTTGATAATAAGGTTGCAGGCCTGATTCCTCAGCATTTTTCCTGCTCTCTCTGGAGCCTTACAGTCAACGTGGGTGCTAATTTGGCTGTGGACTTGCCCTTCTCTCAGGATGCTGTGAAAGTAGACTTTTGGGGGATTCATAAAGTCCTCTGGAGAGTAGATCTTCTTAACAGCAGGAATGGCCTATCAATGTCATGCTCCTGCTCTATCTATTTCCCTTCCACCTGCAAAGACCATGTGAGGAAGCAAAGTATACAGTGGAAACATCATAACATCATCTATTGTCCATAACATTTACTTAGCAGTTTGAGGTTTGCAAAGCACTTTATGTTACTTATAATCCTCATAACAACCCTGGGAGGAAGGTGCTATTATTCCCATTTTGCAGATGAAAAAACTAAGAATGAGAAAGGGTAAGTGATTTCCCTAGGATCACATAGCCAGTAAGTTTCTGAGGCATGGGGGCAGTCAAGATGGTGGATTAGAGGCAACAATCCAGCTGAACTCTCTCAACATTCCCCTCAAACTTTGAAGTAACACCTGAAGTCAATTTTTGCCAACAAAAGAAAAAAACTTAGGAGGTCTGCAGGAGAGGCCTGTGACACTGGGGTGGAGGCCTGTCCAGAGTGCACACATACACCAGCAGCAATAGTGGCCACAGCAGCAGCAGTAGCTTCAGAAGCTCTCAGCCCAGAGACAGTAAGAGGGTCAAACAACTGCTCAGAGATTATAGGGGACCCATTGCTGGCACCAGGCACAGCTGGTGCTGATTGGCAACTCTATTGCCCATAAGCAGTTCTGGGTAGCAGTTCCAGGGTAGAGGGGAGTGCTAGTGCTTAGGGACCTTTCTGGGTAAAGACAAGAGCCCAGACCAGGAGAGCAGTGACCACACCTCTCCCTGGATCATACCACCTTGGAAGTACCTAGAACTTGCCGACTAGCTCAGAAAACAGCAGCATGAAAAAGCCCAAACTTGGGAAAGTGCCTCCCCACCCCCAAGTGAGTAGAGTACAACTTTAATATAAAGTTCAAAGTCAAGAAATAGGCTGGGAAAATGAGCAAACAACAAAACAAAATTACTATAAAAAGCTACTACAGTGGCAGAGAAGACCAAGACACAAACTTAGAGGATAATAACCTAAAAATAGTGACAACTAAAGCCTGAAAGAAAAATGCTAATTGGACACAAGTTGAACAAGAATTCCTTGAAGAGTTAAAGAAAGAGATAAACATTGCAGAGGAAAACCTGGGAAAAGAAATTAGAGTGATGCAAGAAAATTATAAAAAGAAAACTAAAATCTTGGTAAAAGAGGCACAAAAAATATTGAAGAAAATAATATCTTAAAAATAGAATTGGCCAAATGGAAAAAGATGTACAACAGCTCACTGAAGAAAATAATTCCTTAAAAATTAGAAGTGGGGAGCCAAGATGGCAGAGTAAAGACAGGGACTCACCTGAGCTCTCCCCCAAACCCCTCTGAACAACTTTAAATTATGCCTCAAAACAAATTCTGGAACTGCAGAACTCACAGAAGGATAAGGTAAAATAATTTTCCAGCTCCCGTCAACTTAGAAGATCAGCAGGAAAGGTCTATTTCCCTGGGATGAGAGTGGAATGCTGTCCAGCGCAGGCTGAGCCCTAGCAACCCAGAAGTAGACCTTGGCTGCGACTAAATCAGTGGCAGATTCTAGACCTCTCAGACAACTTGTCAGAAGGAAATTAAAGGGTCCCTTTGTTGGCACCAGAGGCATGACTCTGTTGCATTGCCCATATTTGGATATGGGTCACAGGCTTGGGTCTGAGTACCAGGAAGAGGAGGAGCACTGGGAGGAGCATACCAGAGCTTGTGGCCACAGGGGAGTGAGAGGCCTGGTCACAGCCCTAGGGTAAAAAAGAGTGCTTGTGGTTATGTGCAGGCCAGAAGATTAGTAAACACACCTCTTTCTAGATCATATGGCCTTGGAACTATGAAAAACAGGTCCCCAGAATTATCTATGAAAATAGCTGCAGGGGGCAGCTAGGTGGCCCAGTGGATACAGCACCGGCCCTGAAGTCAGGAAGACCTGAGTTCAAATGTGGCCTCAGACCAAACACTTGACACTTACTAGCTGTGTGACCCTGGGCAAGTCACTTAACCCCACTGCCTAAGCAAAAAAAAAAACAAATAGCTGCACAAAAAACCTGAAACTTGGGACGGTGCCCTCCCCACTCTGGAAGCAGGGCTCCATATTAGCATAGAGTTAAAAGTCAAGAAATATGTTGAAAAAAATGAGCAAACAGCAGAAAAAGATCCTGACTATAGAAAGTTACTATGGTGACAGGGAAGATCAAAACACAAATTCAGAAACAAAGTCAAAACTGCTACATCAAAAGTCTCAGAGAAAAATATTAATTGGTCTCAAGCCATGGAAAGATTGTAAAAGGATTTTAAAAACCAGTTAAGAGAGGTAGAAGAAAAATTGGGAAAGTTGATTAGAGTGGATAGAACACTGGCCCTGGAGTCAGGAGGACCTGAGTTCAAATCTAGCCTCAGACACCCGATACTAGTTGTGTGACCTTGGGCAAGTCACTTAACCCTGATTGTCTCAGAAAAAAAGAAAGAGAGAAAAGAAAAGAGATTAGAGTGATGCAAGAAAATCATGAAAAAAGTCAACAGCTTGGTAAAGGAAGCACACAAAAAATACTGAAGAAAATAACACTTCAAAAAACAAAATAGGCCAAATGGTAAAAAGAAAAGAAAAGAAAAGAAAAGGCTCAAAAATCCAATGAAGACAAGAATGCCTTGAAAAGCAGAATTGGCCAAATGGAAAAAGAAGTCTAAAAATTCACTGAAGAAAATAACTCCTTAAAAAGTAGAATTGACCAAATAGAAAAGGAGGTACAAAAGCTCAATGAATAATTCCTTAAGAATTAGAATCAGGCAAGTGGAAGCTAGTGACTTTATGAAACAGCAAGAAACAATAAAATAAAAATAATTTTAAAAATTCTATTTTTTAAAAATGGGAAATATCTCATTTGGAAAAACAACTGATCTGGAAAATAGATCCAGGAGAGATAATTTAAGAATTATTAGACTACCTGAAAGTCATGATTAAAAAAAAAAAAGAGCCTAGACATACTCTTTCAAGAAATTATCAAGAAAAACTGCCTTGATATTCTAGAACTAGAGGGTAAAATAGACATTGAAAGAGTCCATTGATCACTTCCTGAAAGAGGTCCCAACATGAAAACTCCCAGGAATATTATAGCCAAATTCCAGAACTCCCAGGTCAAGGAGAAAATGTTGCAAGCAGCTAGAAATAATTCAAATATCATGGAGCCACTGTTAGGATCACACAAGATTTAGTGCCTTCTGTGTTAAAAGAGAGGCAGTCTTGAAATATAATATTCCATAAGGCAAAGGAGCTAGGATTATAAACACAAATAACCTACCCAGAAAATTTTAGTATAATCTTTCATGGGGGAAAATAAACATTCGATGAAATAGAGAACTTTGAAGCATTCCTGATGAAAAGACCAGAGCTGAATAGAAAAATTTGATTTTCAAACACAAGACTCAAGAGAAGCATAAAAAGTAAACAATAAAGAGAAATGATAAAGGACTCAGTAAGTTTAAATGTTTATATTCCTATATGGGAAGATGATTCCTGTAATTCCTAAGAACTTCATCATTATTAGAGCGGGTAAAAGGAGTTTACACAGAGGGCATGGGTGTGAGTCAATTACATTGGAATGCATAAAGGTGTGAGAAAGAGGGATTCACTGGGAAAAGGAGGAAGAAGGAGATAGAATGGGGTAAATTATCTCCCATGAAAGAGGCACATAAGGAAGAATATTTACAGTGGAGGGGAAAATGAGGGGAGGGAGTGGCAGGCAATGATTGAACCTCACTCTCATTTGGAATTGGTTCAAAGAGAGAAGAATATATATACATACCAGTTGGGTATACAAATCCATCTCACCCAGTAGAGGAGGAGAATGGGATATAAGAAGGGGAAAGGGATGATAAAAGGGAGGGCAGATGAAGGGAAGCCACAATTAGAAGCAAAATAAACTTTTGAGGAGGGACAGGATAAAAAGAGAGAGAAGAAGAAACAGAAGAAAATGGGATGGAGGGAAATACAGTTAGTAATCATAATTGAGAAGGTGAGTAGAATGAGCTCACCCATAAAATGAAAGCACATAGCAGAATGGATTAGAAACCAGAATCCTACAATATGTTGTTTACAGGAGACACACTTGAAACAGAAAGACATGCACAGAGTTAAAATAAAGGGCTGAAGCAGAATCTAATATGCTTCAGCTGAAGTAAAAAAAGGGAGGGGTAGCAATCATGATCTCAGACAAAGCAAAAACAAAAATTGACCTCATTAGAAGAGATAATTAGGGAAACTACATTTTGTCAGAAGGTACCATAGACAATGAAGTAGTATAAAAAAATTTGATGGCAAGTTTATCTGATAAAGGCATCATTTCTTAAATACATGGAGAATTGAGTCAAATTTATAAAAATAAGAGCCATTCCCCAGTTTATAAATGGTCAAAGGATATGGACAGTTTTCAAAAAAAGAAATCAAAGCTATCTATAGTCATATGAAAAAATGCTCTAAAGCACTATTGATTAGAGAAATGCAAATTAAAACAACTCTAAGGTACCACCTCACACCTATCAGAATTGACAAATGCTGGAGGGGATGAGGAAAAAAAATAGGTACGCTAATGAATTGTTAGTGGAGTAGTAAACTGGTCCAAAGATTCTGGAAAGCAATTTGGAACTATGCCAAAAAGGCCATGAGACTCTGCAAACCCTTTGGCCCAGTAATACCAGTTCTAGGTCTACATCCCAAAGAGATTAAAGGAAAAGGACCCATATGTACAAAAGTCCTTACATCAGCTCTTTTTGTCATGGCAAAGAATTGGAAATCAATTGGAAATCAAAGGGATGCTCATCAATGGGGGAATGGCTGAACAAGATACAATATATGATTGTGATGGAGTACTATTGTTCTATAAGAAATGAAGAAATGAAGAAAAGAAACATGGCAAGACCATTATGAACTTATACAAAGTGAAGTAAGACAATTCAGAGATCATTGTGCACAGTAACAGCAATGTTGTAAAGATGATCAATTGTGAAAGACTTGGACACTCTAATCAACACAATCATCCAAGACAGTTCCAAAGGACTCATGATGAAAAAATGCTATCCACCTCCAGAGAGAACTGATAAACTCTGAGGGCAAATTGAGGTATAATTTTCTTATTTTTATTTTTCTTTTTCTTTCTTTCTTTCTTTCTTTCTTTCTTTCTTTCTTTCTTTCTTTCTTTCTTTCTTTCTTTCTT
>NW_020954564.1:51033884-51051664 GCF_900497805.2 Vombatus ursinus | reverse complement strand
CTTTCTTTCTTTCTTTCTTTCTTTCTTTCTTTCTTTCTTTCTTTCTTCTCTCTTTCTTTCTCTCTCTTTTTTTGGCAATATGACTAATATGGAAATATATTTTGCATGATTTTATATGTAGAATTGATATATTACTTGCCTTCTTGGTGGATAGGGGGAGGGCATTGGACAGAGGGAGAGAATTTGGAATTCAAAATTTAAAAAGAAAAGAATGTTAAACATAAATAAATAATACATTAAAAAAAAGTTTCTGAGGCAGGGTTTGATCCTAGGTCTTTCAGACTCCAAATGCAGTTCTTCTCCATTGGGCCACCAGACAATTCAATCACTATCTTTTAAACCTCAGAAGTAGTAACTTTGAATTTGGAAACTCATTTTTTAATTTTCTTTTGTTTTGGAGGGAGGGAGTAGAAGGAGTGAGTATAATCTGCCAGGAGGCAGATTTCAATTCAGTGTAAGGATATTTCAAGGCACCTTGGCTTAGAGCAGGCCAGCCCTTGATTCTTGCTGTGTGACCTTGGTCATTTCACATAAACTTTCAGTGCTCTAGGCCAGTGTTTTCCAAACTATTTTGATATAAACACCTAGCAGTAAAAAAAATCTTGTTTATTTATAATTTATATAAAAGTACTAGTATGTTAAATTATGAAACATACTGAATTCATATTACATTATGAATATTTTGAAACAAAAATAGACATTGAAAAGGAGATAAAGGCGAAAAATAAATTAAAAATATTTTATTTATCAATGATATAAAGTCTTTTAGCTCCCACTAAAATAATTTTTTTATCTTTAAAATTTTATAGTAGTAGCATACTCTCTATGTTCTGAGCAGTTAATTCCTTTTGATGTCCTGTATTTGCTTCTTAGAATTTCTATTATGTCCTACATGGATGCTTAAAAGTTCTGGGTGATTTACCTAAACTTTTTATAATTCACAAAATAAACCACTATTTCTTCAAATTTCTTTTAAAATATACCACAATCATAGCTACAATTATAGTTGTAATAAATTTACAAATTTAAATTCTCCCATCTAAAGAAGGGTCAGATTGATGGTTGCCACTAAAGTATGCATGGTTGCTAGCATATAGTGTAGGAGGAGTGTCTTCTGTTATATAAAGGTTATATTAGAGTTGAGAGACCAATTAAGACACTATTGCTATAATCTAAAGGAGAAAAGATGTTCTTTAAAATTTCACT
Organism: Vombatus ursinus; assembly: GCF_900497805.2. Classification (NCBI taxonomy): domain Eukaryota; kingdom Metazoa; phylum Chordata; class Mammalia; order Diprotodontia; family Vombatidae; genus Vombatus; species Vombatus ursinus. Next base: position 51,050,458 of record NW_020954564.1, on the reverse strand, counting down.
TTCTAACCACCTACACTTTCACCTCTCCCATCTTACTACCTCTAATCTAGTCTTCTTTTTGACCTCTGGCCCCTTTATCCAATCTTATTACTTAGCCCATTTCACCCATTCTGGCTTCTCCTCATTACCTAGCCTTGACTTCTTTATAATCTCTTGCCCCTATAATGTTGCGCCTTTTCTTATCTGAGATACCTAGTCCCTCAGTAAATTCCAATGCACAGTTTCTTGACTGCTTACCATCAGAGGTAAAGTAATGAGATGGATTTTACTTTTGTTCTTGTGGTTCAGTCATTTTTCACTTATGTCTAACTCTTCATAACCCCATTTGAGATTTTATTGGCAAAGATAACTGTAGTGTTTTGCCATTTCCTTCCCCAGTTCATTTGACAGGTGAGGAAACTGAGGCAAACAGGGTTGAGTGACTTACCCAGGGTCACACAGCTAGGAAGTGTCTGAGGCCAGATTTGAACTCAGAAAGATGAGTCTTCCTGACTCTAGGCCCTGCACTTTATCCACCATGCCACCTAGCTGCCCTGGATTTCACATTATCCACTACTATTTTAAGTTAACTTCAACTGGACCTTCAATACCACTTGATAATCCTTTTATTTGACCCTTAATGACTCTACTTTTCCAACCTTTTATATACTCTAATAAAACAGAGCTATTCCGTCTTCATAATGTCACAAATACATCCTACTTCCATACCTTTGTTCCCTGTGTCTTCTATGCCTTCAATGCCATTCCTCTGTTTACCTACTGAACTCCCACTCATCCTTTAAAACTCAACTCAAAGGCTTCCTTGAAGTTTTTTTCTCATACTTCCCAACTAATAATGACTTGACCTCACATGAGACTTCATTTGCAATTTTTAAAAAGTATTTATCATGTAATGTTGTACATTATACTTATCTATATTTGTGTCAACCCTTTATTGGAATGTCCATGAAAGCCTGTTACTGTGTCTTAATAAACTTGGTATCTCCCCAGTGCTCTGCACATTGTAGGTGCTTAAAATATGTGTGTTGAATGACGAGATCATGGATCCATTGCAGTATCAAAATATGATTTTATATAGTATTTATTTAAAACCACATCATATGCAATAGAGAAACATTATAAACATTCTCACTCAAAACAGATTTGTTCACTTTCAACATTAATATTCACCATAGTTTCAGAAATGCAAGCTATAGCAATAAGGCATGAAAACAAATTAAAGAAATATCTTTGTAATGAATAAGCATCTTTATTTCCAAATAATATGGTTATATATTTAGAAAATCCAAGAGATTGAAATGTACCTGATTTCATCCAGTCTTAAAAGCTACTCAGAATCAGGATTAATTAATTAGTCTCAGAAAGCATTAAGATATGCATGACAGGGCATAAAGATAAACCAACAAAAATCATCTGCATTTTTTATGTATCATTAAGAAAATGAAAGAAGAATTACAGGAAGAAAAATACTGTTTACAATAATTTTAAAAATCAATTATTGGGCATTAACCTACTAAGACCCAAGACCTGTATAAAGAGAATTTCCAAACTGTATGACAGAAATAAAGAAAGAAAAATAATAACTGGAAAAATGGCTTCTGAAATGGTTAGAATGGTGTAATGTAACAAAAGTGTCACTATTTCTTGTATATAATATATAGCTGTAATACAATATCTAGAAAGGTGGTGTGGCATAATGGATAGAGTGCTTCACTTGCAATCGGGAAGAACTGGAATCTGACATGCACCTAGTTCTGTGACCATCGGAAAGTCACTTACCTTCCCTGAATCAGAGATAAGTTGCTAGGACTGCACATTATAGATGGTTGCCTCAGATCTGCAATTGGAGAAGGTATTCCCTCACTAATATACTAACAATAATGCTAATACTAAGTATCAATTAGTCACTTTTTAAAAAGAGATAAAAACAGTAACAAAATTTACATGGAAGCACAAAAAGAAAAAGGGTTATCAATGGGAACCATGAAAAAAAAGGTTAATGAAGCATGTATCACCATATTGCATTTCAAAAACAGTAATAATCAAAACTATCTGGTACTAGATTTAAGAAATAGAAAAATATATCAATGGAACAGAATTATAAAATATAAATAGTTCTGATTACATAAGCTTACTGGATATTCCCCCAACTTTGTCAGTTCCTATTTTATGAAATTGTCATGTTGATGCTTTCTACCTCATCAATAAACCTTGTAGTTCCTTACTCAATTCAGTAAGCATTTATTAAATGCCTGCCATCTTCAACAATCCCTGTGTCAGTAAGAAGCTCAGAGGGCGAGAAAAACAGATTAATTAGGTGTCAGGAACAAAAGTCAGAGAATGGTTTCCTACATTGTTTTAATGAGAACTTAGCAGAGAATAGAGAATACATAGAAATTGGAAAAAAAAATTTAAGGTGCTGAGATTCTAAGATTATGTTCAACTTAGGGTGAATGTAAAGAAAAAAATTTTCTTTCCTTAAAACCAAAACTAAAGTTAAATACAAGGTGAGGTAGCAAAGAGAAGATCTGTCCTTAAAATGAATTTTCTCAATTGGATGCATTAGTTCTAGTACATTTCCATAAAATGTCAGTCTCGTTATTTTAGTTCCACTGCGTATTTAAATGTATCAAATGGCTAATAAGATGGAGGAAAGGGGAAACAGAAAGAATGCTATAGTTGAAATACTCTATTAAAAGGCAACATGCAAGAAAAGCCAATACCTATAGGATTGGTGTCAAAGAAAATTTCTCTTAATTCATTATGTTCTTAGGATTACTCCCATGCATATTGGAACAATACAAGATCTCTTGAAAAATATGAGATAAACTTCAATCAACAACTCTCTCAAGACTTAATGTTAAGGGGCAGCTAGGTGGCGCAGTGGGTAGAGCACCAGCCCTGAAGTCAGGAGGACCTGAGTTCAAATGAGGCCTCAGACCAAACACTTGACACTTACTAGCTGTGTGACCCTGGGCAAGTCACTTAACCCCAACTGCCTTAAAAAAAAAAAAAAGAAGACTAATATTAAGTGAGGCATAAAAAAGGGAGATGTGTACTTGCCAAACTTATTTGCCACCATCACGAAGGATGTTTAGTAAAGAATCCAAATGGAAGATTTACTATAAATGCTATGGTCCTCCAGATGTTCCTGTTTGTGACTGACATTGTGCAGATTGCATTAAACCTGGAGCTGCTGTGGAAGATTTATCAAAGATATGTGGACAAGATTTGCTCAGAATGAGGGAGGATAGATGATCTGTGATCCGCTCCACTGGAGGAAATACTGTTATCAATAAGATTACAGATCCATCATAGAATCAAAATAAAGTCTCATTTTCTGCATGGGCTGACTTGAATTTAAAGACTTTCTTACGTGAAACATTCATATGGTGTCTCTCTAATATAAATTCCAATTAATATTAGTTTGCCTAACTATCCACACCAGAGGGAAAAAAAAGTGGCTTAATAATGCCTATTGTCCTGACTATGATATGCAGTTAGATGGATAGCCTATAAAGTTGGTTTATCAGTACATTTATCTTAGGAAGACTGCACATTAACAAAGAGCTGGGTCCAAGATTGAATGGAGCACAGCAATCTCAAGGCTGGATTGAATTTGGAAAACTGTGTATTCTTTTTAATGACTCCAAGCTTCTTCCTGAAACAAAGGCCCACCTTTTTTAAAAATAACATTCTTTCAGTGATGCTGTATGGCTATGAATCATGAAATATCACAGTCTCCAAAGAATTCAAGCGGTGGGCATGAGTGGGCTGTGTAACACACTTCCCAACCAACAAACACACAGAGAAGTGGCATACAGGATGTCACCACAGTGCCGTATGATCAGAAGTTAGGTGGTTCATGTGGTGAAAGTGAGTGATAACTGATTGAGAGGCTACATGCTTCATCTGTAGGCATGCATGGGATTCACAAGAATCAAAGGAAGACTTCCAACATGTTAGGTGGACTGCCCTGTGGAAGATTTATGGGAAGACAAAAGTTGCTCAGAATGAGCATCCAATGATGAGTATCCACATTAAGGAGATCACAAATCCATTAAAGTGTTTGATGTTTGATGTGAGCTGAAGTACATCTGAAGACTTTCTTACATGTCACTTTCATATGGTTACTCTCCACTATTGATTGTAATGTTGAATAAGTGCTATATTTTGCATTAAAGTTTTCCTACATTCTTGGTGTACATATTACTGCTCACCAACATGATTCCTTTAATGGGTAAAGGATACTTGAAAGACCATAGGTTTGGAACTGGAAATAATCTTAGAGTTTGTTTTGCTCAACTTCCTTATTTTAGAGATGAGGGAATTGATACCCAGAAAGTTTAAATAACTTTGCCCAAGGTCACAGGTGGTAAGTTGAAAGAGCTGGGATTTGAGCCAGGTCCTCTGATTCTAACTTAATCCAAATCCTTTCACTGTACCACACTACCTTAGTGTTCTCTAAGATGAATTCTCTAATGTTGAGTATGGGTTGAATTTATAAGGAATTTTCCACATCAACTAAAATTTCTCTCCATTATGAATTCTCTGGTGTTTAGTAAGGGAAGATATGTGGCTAAAAGCTTTCCCACATTCATTGCACTCATAGGGTTTCTCCCCAGTATGGACTCTCTGATGTTTAGAAAGGGATGACCTATCAATGAAGGCCTTCCCACATGCATTACATTCATAGGGTTTTAATCCAGTATGAATTCTCTTATGTTGAGCAAGGTTTGTGCTCCGGCCAAAGGCTTTCCCACATTCATTACATTCAAAGGGTTTCTCTCCTGTATGAATTCTCTGATGTTGAGTAAGGTACGTGTTACGGCTGAAAGCTTTTCCACATGCATCACATGCATAGGGTTTTTCTCTAGTATGAACTCTGTGATGTTCAGTAAGGGATGACCTATGAGGAAAGGCTTTCCCACATACACTGCATTCATAGGGTTTCTCTCCAGTATGAATTCGCTGATGCTTAGTAACAGATGACCTGTCATTGAAAGCCTTCCCACATACAATACATTCATAAGGTTTCTTTCCAGTATGAATTAGCTGATGTTGATTAAGGTGTGTGCTACGGCTAAAGGCTTTTCCACATTCATTACATTCATAGGGTTTCTCTCCTGTATGGATCCTCTGATGTAGAATAAGTTGTGTATTCCATCTAAATGGTTTCCCACACTTATTACATTTATAGGGTTTCTCTCCTGTATGAATTCTTTGATGTCGAGTAAGGTGTATACTCTGAATGAAGGCCTTCCCACACTCATTACATTCATAGGGTTTTTCCCCAGTATGGATTCTTTGATGTCTACTAAGGGATGACCTACCAGTGAAGGCTTTCCCACATTCATTACATTTGTAGGGTTTCTCTCCTGTATGGATTCTCTGGTGTTTATTTAAACATGACCTCTCATTGAAATTTTTCCCACATTCATTACATTCATAGGTTTTCTCTCCAATGTGAATTCTCCAGTGCCTGCTGAGGGATGACTCCTTATTGAAAGCTTTTGAACATTCATTGCATTTATAGGATTTTTTTCCAGTATGATATTGAATAAAGTCTAAGTGGTACCTGAACGAGTTTCCACATTCATTGTAATTATAAAGTTTCTTTCCTGAGGCAATCCTATTACATTTAATCAGGTTTGAATTCTGTTTGAAACTTTTCCCATGCTTATCAAATTTATGGAGATTCTTTTCTATAGGAATTCTTTGTTGTAAAGCAAATACTGATCCCAGTCTGAATTTTCTCACAAATTTATTACTTTCATGATTGGTCACCTTGTTAGCTTTCATATGAGTTGTTGCCATTTGCTTGGAAGGTCTCTCCTGGTTGCCCTGTTGCTTCTCTAACATGACTTCATATCCCCAAGTTTTTCCCAACTTGAAGTCCTGGCAACCATCCCTTTTACATTTTTCCTGGGATAACTCTTCTGTAGAAATGACCTGCTTTGTAGTTGACTCCTCTATTTCAGGCCTAGTCTCCCGATCTGAAAGAAATAAAAAATGCAAATTTATCCTCTTTTTTGTGCTGGGAAAATAAAACAGCAAGGAAAACTATCTTTGTCCTGGGAAGTCCTGCTCTAAATGCCTCATTTAGCCAGGTGGCTAACAGGTTTTGAAGAAGATGCCTGCCACTAGGATACAAACTGTGGTAGGTTCTACCAAACTGGAAAGAATTCAGTTATGGAGATAGCCTTTAATGTGTCTGTCTCCCTATCAGCAGCATAGCTAACTCTGAAGAGGTTCATCAGCAAGAGGTTGGCCACCAGGTGATGGATCTTCTGAAGTATTACAGTATAATACCTTACATGGGTACAGCAATACACAATTTACAAAGAGCTTTCACATTCATCCACCTTTAATACAAACAATCTAAGAGGTACACAGGGCAGGTAATATCATTTTAATAATAAAACTGAAGCTTAAGAAGAGTAAATGACATGGGGCAGCTAGGTGGCTCAGTGGATAGAGCACCGGCCTTGGAGTCAGGAGGACCTGAGTTCAAATCCGGTCTCAGACCAGACATTTGACACTTACTAACTGTGTGACCCTGGGCAAGTCATTTAATCCCAATTGCCTTGCAAAAAAAACAAAAAACAAAAAACAAAAAAACAAAAAAAAGAAGAGCAAGTGACTTAGCCAATCTCACATGACTAATAGGTGGATGAGCAAGTACTAGAACCAGGGCTTCTGACTCTTAGTCCAGCACTGTTTCCACTAGAATATTGCCTCTCAAAAGTCATTAAGATGAAACTAAAGACACAGATAATAAAGTACAAAGTCAATTTAAATAAAGTACATATACAAACCCACACAAATAAGTTAAAACACAAAAAGAACTTGGAGAGGTAACTAAGAACCACTATACGTAATTTTTGAGAAATCACACAGAATGAGAGACGTGAAGAAAACTTGAGATGGGAAGATGTTCTGCTTTTTTTTTTTTTTTTTAGTGAGGCAATTGGTGTCACACAGCTAGTGAGTTTTTATGTGTCTGAGGATGGATTTGAACTCAGGTCCTCCTGACTCCAGAGCAATGTTCTGCTTTTCTAAATGCAGTCAAGGAAGATTCTTTAAGTTGTAGCCTGGGAATTTCTCACAGAACAATTCTAGAACAGGTTATTAAATAGATGATTTGTAAATGCTTAGAAAATAAAGTGAATTCATGGAGCCAATAAAGAGTCATGCAGAATAATTCTATTCAGAATAATCTCACTTGCTTTATTAATAAAACTCTTAGATATGAAAAATGCTAGATTCTGAAAATCTAACATTCTGCTTTTTAGTATTCACACCACTATCACTTCTCAACAACCTATTCTACCCACAGATTCCTCTCTTATAATAACGAAACAACTAAACAAACAAACAAACAAAAAAAACACAGCAAATTTAACTGACAGAATATTCAATACTCTGTACTCATAGTCCAACACATCCTGTCCAACAGGAAGGCAATATATTGTATCATCAGTCTTCTAGAACCTATACTGGTCATTATGTTCAACCTTAATTATGTCTTCAATTCTTATTTTCATTTATATTCTTACTGGCATGTATGTTCAATTGGCTCTGCTTAATTTGCTCTGTATAAGTTTGTATGTCTTCCCAATTTTCTCTTATTTCTTCATGTGTATATTTATAATTTCTTCAGTCATTCTTCAATTGATGGGCACCCAGTTTGTTTTCAGTTTTTTGCTACTACAAAAAGCACTTATATGAATATTTGGGTACATATAGAATCTTTCTTTCTACTGCTGACCTCATTGGGACATAAGCTACATCAAAGGATATAAACAGTTTATTAACTTTAACCATGTAATTCCAAATTGTCTTCCAGAACAGTAAGATCAAACTTACAACTTTACCAACAGTGTTTGTAGTATGTCTGAGTTCCCACAATCCTTTAGATATTGACTATTTTTTATCAGATTTTCCAATTTGATAGGTATGAACTAAAACCTCAAAGTTGTATTAATTTGCATTTTTATTTTAAATTTTAAAAAATTGAACTTAACAGACACCAAAAAATGAAAATTTCCATATTTATAATTTGGATTTTTATATAAAGTAGAACACCAAGGGAATTATATGCTAAACTCTAAATTTCTAGTCCATATTACTTGTTTTTTAAAAATATATACATAAATAAATTTAACCTGTTAACTTTCAAAACTGTTCTGTTTATCTGTACTTTCTTCTGAATTTCTTCTGCACTCCTCCACATTTTTAAAATGTTTCAAAGGCCCTCCTTTTTCCTTTTTTTTTTTTTTTTAGGAAACATCACTATTGATATTCCCTCTCTCTCCCTCTAACCTTCTTGCCATTAAAAACAGAAGAAAAAAAACCTTCTTGTTAAAAAATAAGCATTATCAAGCAAAACAAATCCACACAGTGGCCATATGCAAAAACAAAAACAAAAACAAAAACAAAAAACAACTATGTCTTTTCCTATACTTTGAGTCCATCACCTCTCTGCCAGGAGGGGCTGCTTATGCTCCACACTCCTCTGGACCTGTTGTTGCTTTGAACAGAGTTTTTAAGTCCTTAAGTTGTTTTATTTATACAGTTGCTGTCATCGTTTCAATTGTTCTACTGGTTCTGCTCACTTCATTATGTATCAGTTTATATTCCCTAGGACTCCTTGGAATTGTCTCATAATTTCTTACAATGCAACAATACCCCATTATGTTCATAAACCACAATTTCTTCAACCATTTCCCAATTAACGGGCACCCCCTTAGTTTCCAGTTCTTTGCTGTTTTGTTTTGTTTTGTTTTGTTTTTTTGTTGTAATCTCTACTTCAGGATTAGGAAGTTCACTTTGCTTGAGATGTTTCCTACCAGTATTATTCTCCCTCTTAACCCTTACTTTTTCCTATCCCCTCCTGTATCCTCATCACATTTGATATACTGTTCCACCAGACTCTTTTTTTTTTTTTAAGTTGGGCAATGGGGGTTAAGTGACTTGCCCAGGGTCACACAGCTAGTTAAGTGTTATGTATCTGAGGCAGGATTTGAACTCAGGTCCTCCTGAATCCAGGGCTGGTGCTCTATCCACTGCACCACTTAGCTGCCCCCGCACCAGACTCTTTTCTCTTTTTGTAAGCACAGGCACCTGCACGTGGGTGGGTGGGTGGGGCAGTAGCAGAGTTCATCACTCCTTCCTCCTTTGTCTAGTTCAGAAAATAGTGAGGTTCATCTGATGCCTATTCCCCCCTAGCCTTCCTCCATGTTTGTATACTATTCTCACACACCTCAATTATAAGAAATAGTTTCACTCCCTTCTCTTCTATACTGGTGTATCCCACTTACGATACTTTCTCTTTCCCCTTCAAAAACTTTCAGAACAAAACAAATCCAGCTTCAGGTCTTCTGTTTTTCTTATTTAACTCCCTCAATACTCTTTGAAGACATTAAGGTTCTAAGGGGACATTTGCTTTTTCTCTTCCCATTAGAATGTTAGCCTTTCATCATCATATGCTATTTCCAATTGTTCAAATAAATTTACATTTTTATTTATTCATATTTTCATTTCAAAGTTCCTACTTATCTCTGATATTTTTATCAGAAGAAAGTGCTTGAAAGTCCTTTATTCAATTAATGGTCTATTTTTCCCTGTATTATTATACTCAGCTTTATAGGGTAAGTTATTCTTGGTTATAAGCCAAATCTTTTGCCTTTTGGAATGTGGTATTCTAAGATTTCCTTTTATTTAGAGTAAAAGCAGCCAGGTCTTAGGTGATCCTGAATGTGGTTCCTTGGTACTTAAACTCTTTCTTTATGGCTACTTGAATATTTTTTATTTGATGTGGGAATGCTGGATTTTGGCTATAACATCATAGGATCTTCTGTGGGACCTCCGGTATATCAAGGGTGGGGTGGTAGGAATGGTTTGCCCCAGGTACAAGCAATAAGAGGGTGCATCATGTGTAGAGAATGTAAAAACAATAATAAAATCAACAAAAAGTTGGTGTGTTTTTTATGAGCTCTATGAACTGGCAATTTTAAGCAATTTCAGTGTTAAAATACTCCTCCCTGAAAAAATCTTTTGTTCATCTAAATTGTAAACAATTACTATGGTCACTTGAGTTTTAAAAAAATATATACAAGCTTCACATTAGCATATTTTTGTTTTTTATCCTTTAATAAACACTGTATTATGTATAGATGTTAATTCAGAAAACTTCAGTTCTGTAGTTGGCCCTTGACACACAGAGACTCAGATACAAGTATTCATTTCAAGAGTAAATTCATAAATGATTAAAAGCTTAGATTTCTAAAAGGAATTTTTTTTTTTTTACTTTAGGAAGAAAACTACTATGGATTAAAGTAAAGGGTCTATGAGTAGATCACGTCCATTTCTAAGTGCAGTTTCTGGTCTTATGTAGTTTTTTTCTATTTCAATATAATATTGACATTCTGTGACTTATTTTAAATATTTATATTTTATCAGAAAGGCACCATTTTCCCTCTTATATGATTAAAAACATTTGCTGGATTCTCTTTAAAAGCTCATTAATGGTTCAGAATTGTTTGAGCTCAGTTTTAGGGCAATTTGTGTCTCCAGCTCCTGTGGCACTATATATTCCTACATTAAAATAGTGTTTTTAAAATAAGCAATACAAGCATAGTGACAGTAAAGATGAAGAAACAGAACTGGAGCTTCTTAAATTCTGTCATTCTATGTGATTACTTGGAGTTTCTATTTGTGTTTAAAATTTAAATACTGAAAGTGTAAATTGCAAGGTTTGTAATATTTTTGTTTGGTAAGCACACATTTTAGTTTGTACATGAAATATTTTACTGAATTTTAATATATCTAAAATTGAATTATATATTCTTTTAAAAATTGCTATCTTTTTGTTTTAAAACTAAAGAATGAATCAAGAAAATAAAATATTACATCAGTGGTATGATTTAATAGTTGACTAAATTGCATGTGCTGCAGATATTTTGATTGTTAAATTTCACTTATTAGTTACAGGACAATTATTTACATAAAATATTATTATATCAGACTGTAATCAAAATTGTTAGGTAGACATTGAAACCACTGAATAAATAGTTGTGATTTTTTTTGTACTGCAGGAAGTTTAAGGAACTTTTGAGGAAGAAATGATAGTCATTTACAATACTGTTGTAAAACCTACAACTAGTTCATGATGATTTTGAATTTTGTGAGGAAATTTAAAGTAGCTACACTACCTATTGAACATGAATATTCAAAGATCAATTTTGACAATCACTGACAAATTTGAAGAATTTAAGGCTCAAAACCAGAAACTGTTACTGAACAAACCACCCACTGCATAGGTATAATTTTCCCTTTTTTTCAAAAATACATCAATGTAATTAAAAAATATGAAATCATTATTTTTTTCTATTTTGTATTATTTTAATTTTATTTTTATTTTTTACTGCAACAATTATTGTTTTCTTCTACTTTTCCAATCTTTTAATTTTTTTTGTAATATTTCTTGATACCTCATGAAATCATTGATTTCTATTTAATCTATTCTAATATTTAGGTAGTCCATCTTGGCTCAAAATTGTGCGTTTTTTCCATATGGTAATTGATCATTTGCAGTTTCTGAAATCTGTTTGTATGTTTTGAGCACTTATCTACTGAAGAATGGGTTTTGGTTTTTACATATTTTGGTTCAATTCCTCACATATCTTGGGTACTGGATTTTTATTTAAAATGTTTGATGCAAAGATTTTTAAAAAATCACTTGACTGATTTCTTCTTATTCTAGCTGCCATGATTCTTTTAACTCAAAAACTTTTAAATTTCATATAATTGCAATTACCTATTTTATTTTTTATCCTATCTCTACCCTTTGTTTATGAACAGCAATTGTGAAATGTACCACCTGTTGTTTTTTCTAATTTTATAAACAATTTTTTATAGGTTAAGTATTCATTTGGAGTTTATTATGGCATAAAGTACTAGTCAAAACTTGTTTTCTAACAAACTTTGCCAGTTTTCCCAACAGTTCTTATTTAATAGTTCTTATTTAACTTCCCCAATAATTTCTGTTCTTGGTTTTAGCAAATACTGGAATACCACATTCATTTACTTCTAAGACTTACTTATCTAGTCTGTTTCACTGACTTACTTTTCTATTTTTTAAAACAACCAGTGTCTTTGATAAGGGCCTCATTTCTAAAATATATAGAGAATTAAGTCAAATTTATAAGAATACAAGTCATTCCCCAATTGATAAATGATCAAAGGATATGAACAGGCAGTTCTCAAATGAAGAAATTAAAGCCATCTATAGTCAAATGAAAAAATGCTATAAATCACTACTGATTAGAGAAATGCAAATCAAAACAACTCTGACTACCACATCACACCTATCAGATTGGCTAACATGATGAAACAGGAAAATGATAAATGCTGGAGAAAATGTGGGAAAATTGGAATACTAATGCATTGTTGGTGGAGTTGTGAGATGATCCAACCATTTTGGAGAGCAATTTGGAACTATGCCCAAAGGGCTATAAAAATGTGCATACCCTTTGACCCAGCAATAGCACTTTTGGGGCTGTATCCCAAGGAGATCATAAAAATGGGAAAAGGACCCACATGTACAAAAATATTTACAGCAGCTCTTTCTGTGGTGGCAAAGAATTGGAAATTGAGGGGATGCCCATCAATTGGGGAATGGCTGAACAAGTTGTGGTATATCAATGTAATGGAATACAATTGTGCTATAAGAAATGATGAGCAAGCAGACTTCAGAAAAACCTGGAAAGACTTATATGGACTGATGCTGAGTGAAGTGAGCAGAACCAGGAGAACGTTGTACACAATAACAGCCACATTGTACAATGACTAACTCTGATAGACTTAGCCTTTCTCAGCAATGCAAGTATCTAAGACATCTCCAAAAGTGTCATGATGGAAAATGCTATCCACATCCCGAGAAAGAACTATGGAGTTTGAATACAGATCAAAGCATACTATTTGCTTTTTTTTTTCTTCTGTTTTGTTTTGTTTCGTCTTTCTTGTGGTTCCTCCTATTGGTTCTAATTCTTCCTTACAACATGACGAATGTGAAAATATGTTTAATAGAAATGTATATTTAGAGCCTATATCAGATTGCACACTGTCTTGGGGAGGGAGGGGGAGAAAAATTTTAAACTCAAAAGTGTATGGAAGTGATTGTTGACAACTAAAAATAAATTAATAAAAAAAGCCTAACTTTGCCTCTTTCTGACTTCTATTCATTGTTTCTAATTATGCATTCTAGGACCAAACAAATCAAGTTTACCCTCTCTCTTCCACATAATAGTTTTTCAAATATTTGAAGACAGCTATCATGTCCTGATAGTCTTCTCTTGTCCAGGCTAAACATCCCCAGTTCTCTCAATCAATTATCTTATGGACTCAAGGGGACTCACCTCTACGGCTTCCCTTGCCTGGATATATTCCATTTTATCAATGATCTTTGGAAATTGTGACACTCAAAAAAGAACATAACATTCCAGAAGTACTGTGACAGACAGAGTACAGTGGAACCATTCCCTCTTTTTCTAAGAAGTCTCTTAATGCTGTCCAAAATCACACTATCTTTTTTGACTGTCATATCACAAGGTTGGCTCATATAGAGCTGCAATCCACTAGAACTAGATTTTTTAAAAAATGACAACGTGCCATTTAATTATCAACCAATCTTTACTTATGAAATCAATTTTTAAAACCCTAATGTTAGACCTTACATTTATCACTTTCAAATTTCATCATACTAAATTTAGGCCAATGTTGTACCCTGTCAAAATCTTTTTTTTCATTCCTGCTACTGTTAATTCTCTCAATTCTGTGTAATCTGCAAATTTTGATAATCATGCCATCTATATGCCTTTATTCAAGTCATAAATAGAAATGTTAAATAGCACAGAGCTAAGCATAGATCCTTGGGGGACTTCAAGGAATGCTTCCTTCCAAATTGACATCAACTATTATGGAATAGTTTCTGAGTCCAGCCATCCAGGCAATTCTGATTCCATCTAATGATACTATAATCCAGCCCACATCTCTCCACCTCTTCCAGAGTAATATCATGAGATAGTTTATTTGAGCTAAAACCATGCTGGCACTTTGCAACCACCACTTCCTTTACTAGGTGTGCACTAACCATATCAATAATAGATTCTAGAATTTGGCCAGGAGTTGAAATCTGGCATTCATTAGTCTATAGTTTGCAGACTCCATTTCCTTTTTTTTTTTTTAAACAAAATGAGGATATTTGCCTTTTAAGTCCTATAACACTTCTCCTATTTTTATAATCTTTTAGCTATCACTGACAGTGGATTAGCAATAATATTTCCCAGTTCTTTTCATATTGTACACATAATGCAGTGCACAAATAATACGTTGTAGTGGAAATAATGTAGTTCATCTAGGACAACTAGGTACCCTCTTACTATCTCCTTTTCAACAGTGAACATCAACTTCTATTGGTCATTTTTGTTCTATTCTTTCCCATCTAAAGGTCATTCTCCTTGGGGGAAAAAAGCAAAATAACAGTATGGCAATGTTACCTCTTGTTATTAATGTTCCATCCATGCCAAGTAAGGGTCCTGTGTATTCTTTGGTCCTTCTCTTTTCCACAAAATACCTACCTAAAAAATTCTTTTTGTTGTCCTTGGCTTTCTTCACCAGTCACAACTCTATCTGATCTTTAACAATCCTTACCCTTCCTATAAGACAATGCCTCACTTTGTATTCATATATTACTGCCTGTCTCAAATACATCTTTTAAAAATCTAAGTTAGTTGGTGAGTTATCTGTCTATGAATAGAGGACTCTTCACATGACTCCTCTTTTTCCTCCTCATTGGACATTTTTAATTGGATGCCCTGCAGGCTCCTCAAACTTAACATTTCCCAAATCAAATACACTATCTTTCCCCTTCAAATGCTCCTCTCTTAAGAATTTCCTCATTACTTCTGAGGTCACCATTCTCCCAGTCACTCAGATTTCCAACCTCAGTGTCATCCTCTACTCTTTTCTACCACCCCACATATACAATCAGTTGCCAAATGTTGTAATTTCTTTTTCCACAACATCTCTCATATACATCCACTTTTTCTCCATTTACACAGCCACCTCAGTCAGGTTCTCATTATCTCTCACCTGGATTGATATAATAGCCTTCTACATGGTTTCCCTGCCTCAAATCTCTCCCTACTCTAATCCATCCTCCACTTAAATGCCAAAGTGACTTTCCTATAGCATATGTCAGACCACATCATGTCCCTACTAAATAAACTTCAATGGTTCCCTATTGCCTCTTTTATTTATTTAAAGCTCTTCACAACCTCGCCCCCTCCCATGCTTTCTGTCTTCTTATATTATATTCTACTTCATACACTCTACAACTTAGCTGTACTGGACCATTCGTTATTCCTCACACATCACATTCTATCTCCTTTGTACTAGCTATCCCCCATGCCTAGAATTCCCTCCCTCCTCACCTTAAACACTTAGAATCCCTGGTTTCTTTTAAGATAGAGCTAAGTGTATACCACTACTAGGTCTCTATCCCAGAGAAATCCTAAAAAAGGGAAAAAGACCTACCTGTAACAAAATATTTATAATGGCTCTTTTTGTGGTGGTAAAGAATTGGACATTGAGGGAATGCCCATCAATTGGGGAATGGCTGAACAAGTTGTGGTATATGAATGTAATGGAATACTATTGTGCTATAAGAAATAATGAGCAGGTGGATTTCAGAAAAACCTTGGAAGAATGAATTGATGAAGAATGAAGTTAGCAGAACTAGATGGTCATTTTACACAGTAACAACAATACTGTAACACTGATGAACTGTGAAAGACTAAGCTATTCTGATCAATACAATGATCTAAGACAATTCCAAAGGACTCATGATGAAGTATGCTATCTACCTCCAGATAGAAAACTGATGAACTTTGAGTGCAAATTGAAGTATTTTTTTATGCTTAATTTATTTTTCTTGCTTTTTTTCCTTTTTTTCCCTTTTTTGGGGGGGGGGGAAGGTAGGCAATAGGGTTAAGTGACTTGCCCAAGGTCACACCGCTAGTGCATATTATGTGTCTGATGCCGGATTTGAACTCAGGTCCTCCTGACTCCAAGGCCAGAGCTCTACCCACTGCATCACCTAGTTGCCCCCCTGGCTTTTTTTCAATATGGCTAATATAGAAACATGGTTTCACATGTATAATTATACCATACTGCTTACCTTCTCAACTGTAGAATTGTTTGTGTCTTCATAATTTTACTTTTTTTCACTTTCTAGGCCTCTTGGGAAAATTTTTCCTGTAGAATTTGAATCTATTGGATTCTGAATCATTTGAATGATTTGTGAAATTTTGTGAAAATAAACAGTCTTACAGTTGGGTCAAAAAACTCCATTTCACACAATGAGGCATAACTAAACAGCAGTTCCTCTCAGAAATATCTGAGGGTTTTAGTAGATGAAAGCTCAATATCAGCCAACAATATGATATGGCAGTCAAGAAAGCTAATGTGTTTTAGGCTGCGTTAAGAGAGAGGTACTATCGGGGCAGCTA